>NW_028229547.1:470729-726397 GCF_053477565.2 Lygodium microphyllum | reverse complement strand
AAAAGAAAGCCAATACGAAAGAGGACTGAGAAAAACTCAAGCTACTCTATTGTTGACAAAGACTTATAAAAAACCACAACAACTATAGGGGGTGATGGGGAATGCTCTATCCATAACCGCTCACACTTTACTATCAAGTTAGAGGAAAGGAGAAGCCCAGACAAAATTTAGATGCTCTAACTCATGCATAACCTTCATAGCTTTAATATGGTGAATTGAGTTATTCCATTAGCAAGTTAAATGCTTGCACAATCCACTTTGTATTGCTTAACGAGTTGGATGGCTGTTGAGTCTCAATTGAACATTGGTGATTTGCCTTCCATGAAGTGTTGTAGACATTGTGGCTACAAAGTCATCACCCTCCCATGAAGAGTCTATCCCTTGATGCTCCACCATTATCTACAGATGGAAACACACATTCATCTTATTGGTAGATGGAAGAGCCAAAGCTAGTCTACTACTTCATTATAGGGACAAATGACTAATGATACTTTAACTATTACCTGGGAGATAAAGACGTTACTATAGAAATTGCATTGCACAGTGGACATAAATTGAGCAAGGTATAGAGAACACATAGCAAATATGAGAAGAACAGAGATTACTTTCATTTCAAATGAATTGATACAAAGATGATACTATCCACCCATGCGCTTCCACTGTGAAGCTTAGATGGAAATTTGGACATATGTTAGGTGAAGGGATTAAGGGTAGTTGAAAGATCCATGACTGGGTGAAAGATAGATTGATAATGGCTTTAGAGAGGTCTTCCTTTTATAGCTCGAGAAGGTAGTCTAGTCGGCATGTCCAGCCATATTATGAACCTTCCTTAGTCGGCCAAGGAATATTCTAGGGAATATTTCCTTTACTGTCACCCCTTGATAACTCCCACACCTTGCAACTCAATGCATTGTGCCTTGAGTTGGTACCGGCAAAACTACTCTATCTAACTCAGAGGCTAGATCACCTTTTTTCCATCCAGTCACATAGACCTCATCTGATATACAAGTTAGGACCCACCCAATGTTCGTGCTCACACATGGGTTCTCCTCATAATGGGGGCCTTATAACTTAGAGCACCATGGATCATTGGTGGCAACTTAGGAGGGTGGGGAAAGCTTAGATCAAAGCCATGGATGATTAATTTGAAGCTCTTAAGACTACAGCTACAAATTAGTTCATAATTGCATCATTTATCTCACTAGTGAGGCTAAACTCTGGTAGAAACAATGGCACCAAGTTAATAGGATAATTGAAGTTTCCCATTATTGGGAGCAGATCAAGAAGGATATGAAAGGATGGTACTTACCCCCATCCTTTGAATCCATTAAAATAAATAAATTGTATAGTCTTTGTTGGAAGGTTACTACTTGAAGTATGTAAGCCTTCGAAGTATGCACTACCAATTATGGTAACTTGGTAGATTACAAGGTTCTATGACGTCTCAAATACTCCCCTAGACACCTCTGCTGTCAAGCGATTTTTTGAAAACTGAAAAGCCCTAGTCAAATTGTAGTTAGGTTTGATTTTTTCTAGCTTAGTTGTTTGTGTGATAGTTTGCTTTGTCATTTCGTAATTGGATTTCTTGTGTTTGTCTTGTTGAGTGTGAAACTTGATAGCCTTGGTCGAGCTTGGTATTTTTTTGGACAGGTTGAAGGTGGAGTTTGCTAGTAGCTATCGAACATTGTGGAACATGGTATGTTTTCCTACTGAGACTCTTGCATATTAGGGGGATTATGGGTTCACAAGCACTTCATGATGCACTTGTTTGATGCACTGCACTCGGGGGTCATCTCCTGAATTATTCAAATACTTCCATGCCATGGGTTGGGATGAAGTATTTTTCACACCATCGTTGAGTACTTGCACGGCATGAGGCTCACTGCAGCTATATGTAGTAAATCTTAGTTGCACACGCACATGAGAGAGCCCCTGTCATTGAGCACGCACATTTCTTGCACGCACGATATTTGGGATGTTCATCACAAAGTTAAGAACCTCTGGTTGAGTGTGTAAGGTGGTTGGATGAGTTAGAGGGTCGTGAAAGACGTCGCCAATTATGAGACGTGTTGTTCTAATTATTTGGTCAATATCATGAGGACCATCATTTTCTAGAGAGATTGTGAGAATTTGGGTGGGTGGAGTAGAGTATAACATATTTAACTTACTGAGAGTTGAGAGGTGAGGCTAAGGATTTAAATAATCAAGGAATTTTGTTTACATAATGCGTGACGCATGAGCACATCTAGATAGGCTAGGCACAATTTCTTCACTGCATACATAATTTTCATGTGAGCATTGATTGATTGGTTGCATACCACGATCCAATATTGCATATTTTTGAAATCATGAATGATTGGGCACCAAGAAAAGTTGAAGGAAGTATCAAGGACAAGCTATTGAAGAAGTGTTTTGAGGATTTGGAGTGTTCCTATCTTCTTGATCGAGTTTATGAATGGAGCAAAGTTGATAAGAAGTGTCTCATTGTGCTTCAATTCAGTCGAGATTATGGAGGCTCAAACAACATAAAGATGCTTGAAGGGTTTATCTTTGTAAAGATTGGAGATACTTGGGGATTCCTTCCATAAAGTATGCTGTCAGCGGAGAAAGAGAGAGATCAATATTATTCAAAACCTTTGAGGAGGTCTCAACGAAGTGTGTTCAAAGGACTAGAACTACTCATAGATTGGCAAGATTACGACAATTCATTGGATATGTGGAGCTTGGGCTCTACATGTTTACAGGTGTGGTATTCCGTGAGGAGCTCTTCGTTTAGATGACATACACCTTCTAGCTATGACAATGAATGGGAGATAGAGCAGGAATTTAAGCTATATTCCAGATTCGACGGTCGTCGAAGTTGATGGGCAATAATGGTGAAATGGCGACATTGTCGACGATGTTCTAAAGGCATTAACTAACACAGCAGTATTCATGGTAGCAGGACAGGCGTTCACATTCTGGGAAGATTGGCAGGCCAGAGAAAGGAGGTGCTGGTGGCCGAGGAACATAGTGTGCTGTGTTGTAAACCGGCGGTGAAGTTAGTGCGGATCACAAAGATCCCAACTATGATAGCGACTGTGTTGCGAGTCCAATAAATTGAAAAGCCCCAAAATAGCAAGTTCTGTGAACTTCACACTAACTTCACACGACACTCTGTAACTGTCCAGCAACCACCTTCGAAGTGCCCTCGAAGGCTATTTAAGCCTGTTCCTACATACGTATCAATCAATCAATTCTTGCCCTCATATACATTGTCTTACATTGTCTGCGTGTGCCTGTTTTTTTAACATGGTATCACTGTAAGCACACGCTTACCCACCACCCTTCCATCCCTCTCTGTTGCTCTTGCTAGCGCCTGCTTGTTGATCCGGACAACAGTATGGCAGCCCCGCAAGCACCAGTTTCTCTCATCCCAGCCACTGTCAGGAGTTATCATCTTGACAAACTGACATGCACGAATTATCTCACGTGGGCCACCCGTGTCACCCTCTTGCTCAAGCGAGCATCCCTGTGGGAGATTGTTGATGGCACCCGTCCCCAGCCTGCTGCTGGAAGCCCCGACCTAGGTACTTGGACTACCCAAGACCTGCAAGCCCAAGCAGAGCTCATGCTCCATTTAGGCGACCGCCAAGTCCAGCTGGTACGGCGTTGCCAAACCTCTGCAGAGATTTGGAGTTTTCTGTGCTCCACTTACCATCATGAAGACCTCATCACCCGTGTCACAGCACTCAAAAAGTTGTTGACCTCGAGTCTCTCTGAGCAGCAGAATGCACCTAAATTTGTTGATGAGTGGCGTACACTCCTCGACAATGCCCTCTTGTCTGGCCTGCAACTAGATGACAGCCTCCAATCCATGCTGCTCCTGGCCGCACTCCCAACATCTTGGAGACCCTTCATCACCACCCAAGCCTCAGTGGTCGGCCTCACTGTGGAGACCCTCATAGCCAGAATCCTTCAAGAGGACACTATGAGGAATGGATCCTCTCCACCAGCACCTGCTGTTGCTCAATTCCTTCAACGGAATCCTGGAGGCTTCAGACGCAGGCCCTTTCAGCGGCCCAATGCGACCCCAAGAAATCAGCCAAGAAGCAATACCCCCCTGACTCCTACAGTTTGCGGATATTGCAGACGCCATGGCCATGTCGAGCGCGATTGCCGCACCAAAAGACGTGATCAGCAACAACGAACTGGTCGTCGTCCTCGCGCTCACTATATCAGGGATAAGGCATCCACCCCCAAATCTACAAGGCCATGTTGCGGCTGAGAGTATGTTGCGACATGAGAGTATGTTGCGGCTGAAGACGAGGGATGTGATAGACATCATGAACTTTGTCGATGGTCGTCCCACTTGGTAATGATACAAGCATATTGCCATTTCCTTCATGGCTAGAGAAAGCTTTCACCAAGTGTGCAGGTATATCTTGGTGACGACAGGAGTCTTAATGCAACGGGAATTGGCAATATGCTTGTATCATTACCAAGTGGGACGACCATCAACAAAGTGCATGATGTCTATCACATCCCTGGTCTCAGCCGCAACATACTCTCATGTCGCAACATACTCTCAGCCGCAACATGGCCTTGTCAATTTAGGGGGGTGGATGCCTTATCCCTGATACAGAGTTGACGGGACAGGATGATGAGTACTGCTGAATAGCAGGGAATATGGCGGCCAAATTGATGGCTGCCGTTGATGATCAGGATTGAGGACGACGACGGCATATGAAATTATGGCAACTATAGGAGATGACGGCGGACCAGGATGACGGTCTGATTGACTAGATGACGATTGACATTTACCAAGGGTAAAGCATTCTACGAACATAGATATGATGGAGGCTTCCATTAATCATGGCGCAGTGATGATGGCATTGATGACCTATTTTCCTGCAGCCTGGTAAGGGTGTTTCAACGCAGTTCGTTGACGCAGGAGGTGACTTGATGATGATTGACAGAGAGGATTCGACGGCATTATGGTGGCTGAAAAATTGAAAGTATAATGGCTTATGGTGGTACAGATAATGAACTGGGCACAAAGGTGACAATCCGTTGATGCAGGATGGCAGCATTAAAGAAATGCAACACAGCTAATCAAAGCATTTTAGCCTATTAGGGCTATTCATAAGGCTTAAGCTTTTACAGCTTTTAAAGTTTTGTCTTTAAACGACTAGGCTTTTAGCCTAGGAAAGCAAAAGCATGAAAGGCTTTATGCTTTTAAAAAGCAAGACCCAACGTCTGTTTGTAAAAACTATATAAGGAGGTATGAGAGGAGTCTTAAGGGCCTTCCCCCTTGATTACAATTGTATTTTGTGAGAGAGGAGAGTGGAGGGTTGCATGCTAGAGTGAGCTCTTGTCATGCCAATTCGAAGTCGGAGCTTTTGGATGTCAAAGTGTCGAGTGTCGGCTCAAGGTTGTTAAGGTACGAGAATATATTTCACTTGGTTTGTCTTCAAAGTGTTGGTGTCTTTTGAAATTGTTGAAAGGTTGTGTGATGCTCTGCCCGCATACGGGTTTTAAAATTTTTTGAGCTACAAGAGGCATTGTTTATTGTTTTATTTTTCATGTGTGGTTTGTGTGGTGTCTGTCAAAACATTTAAATTTTTGTGTTGTGTTGTGTATCCAGCAAAGTCAAATTTCCCCAACCACCTTAACGTCTCGTTATCGGGTTGTGAGTGAGGCTTGCTCTCGATCACCGCTCGCGTAACACCGTCTTGAATCAATGTGGCTCACAACCCTTGAAGATGCTCTCATGAAAGTTAAGCCTATATCCAAGGAGATTTCCCAAAAGGTTCAAAGAAATCATACAATGGATAGTAAGTATGAAAGATAGGATCCAAACCATGGTGCCCATATAAACAGTGTAAAGACTAATGGACTGACTAATGCTATCACCCACTATCCAAGAGGGATCATAAAAAAATAGTGTTGCCAATGTAAAAAGACTAGACATGAGGGGGACTAACTGCTCAAACCATCCTCCAAACCCTAATTTGAATTAATCAATTGGAAGAGGCCATGGTAATGGAAATAATACTAGAGACTATGAGCTAGGCATATGAAGAAGAGTATAGCTTAGGAGAAGAGTTTGAATGGGGAAGCATCCATGTGGCCATTGAGAATAAGAGCGTTGACCATTAGTGTTTTGTCATCTAGACACCAGCCACTTATATGGGCAAGTTCTTCAAATTCTTAATTGATTGTGAAATTTCTCATTATTTTGTTGCTCCAAATATAGTTAAGAGGTTGTTTGTGGATCAATGAATTTCATGATGTCCTTCTAGAAGAGCTAACATAGCTATCTTCATACTAAGAACTTGGACCATGAGATAGAGTTGATTTCTAAAGTAAAACTTGTGTGCAAAAGAGTATATAAGATATCCATACTTGAAGCTATCAAACTTAAGGAACAACTTAGATAGAAAATTGATCAAGGGTTCATTCACTTGAGTAATTCACCTCGGGAAGCATCTATTCTTTTCAAGAAGAAGAAAGATGGATCCTTGTATATTGAGTTTAGAGGACTTAATCAAGTGACAATCAAGAATATCCCATACCTAGGATTGGTGAACTTCTAGGTCGAGTAGATGGAACCAAAGTTTTCTAAAAAATGGACGTGAGATCCAAATACTATATCGATTTTGAATAAAAGAAAGTAGGACATCCTAAAGTTTGCCTTCAACATTGGATAAGGACAATATGAATTGTTGGTCATGCCACTCAAATTTACTAATGCATTAATAACATTCAACCAATTGATGTAAGATGTCATTCCACCATACATAGATGAATTTGTACTAGTATTCTTTGATGAGTATTGGTATATTCTAAATCTCTTAACAATCATGAGATTCATATAAAGATTGTGCTCCAAACGGCTCATGAGAACCAACTTATTCCAAGAAGAGAAAATTCATAATCTACATAGACATGATCAAATACTTAGGGTATATTGTATTTGACAAATGAATCTTGGTAAACCTTATGAAAGTGAAGGACATCCTAGATTGGCTTGAACCTAAATGGCCAAGGAAATTTGAGGATTCTTAGAATTTATAGGATGGCATTGAATCTTCATCAAGGAGTTTTCTCTTATATAGTAGTAGCCCTCACTAATATCTTGAGGAAAAACCATAAGCTCAAGGAATGCATAACCACAATCCTGGTGCTAAAACTCCTAGACTGCAGGGATTTAAAGTGATTATTGATCCAAGTGGGCTTGCAATCAAAGGAGCGTTGGTACAAGAAGGAAATTTTATAGCTTATACCTAGTGGAAGCCCTATAAATCCAACTATTCCACACATGACCTAGAGTTATTTATAGTTAATCATGCCTTGAAACTTGTAGGCATTACTAATTGGGAGAGTGCTTGTGAGAAACTGAATTTTGGTGAAAGCTTTAGAGATAAAAAATTTTAATAACCTCACTATTTTCATTCCACATAGTTCACTTGTTCCACCTTTTCTCATAGTTATGATGACCACCACAACCACCACCACAATTACTATCACTACCTCCACCACACCATCAGTACCACCTCCACCATTTATGCCTCCACCTTATCCTCCCATCACTACTTCTCTCTTTCTTGACCCCAACCTTCTCTCTCTCTCTCTTCCCCCCCTTTCTTTCTTTCTTTGGAAAAAATATTGTTCAAGGCCCTCCATCTGTATGTCTGTCTTTGTCTATGGGGGTCACAAGGCAGAGAAAGAGAAAGAATTAGATGGAAGGTTTCAAAAAAACATTTTGGCCAAAGTTTCAAACCCCCCTCGTCTCCCTCTCCCTCTCCCTCTCCCTCTCCCTCTCCCCCCTCTCTATGTCTCTTCTTCTCTCATTCTTATCAATCTATTTGTGTTTCTTCGATCCATCCATCCATCTATTTGTCTATCTATCAATGCGTGTTTCTTCTATCCATCCATCTATCTATGTGTCTCTTCTTCTCTCACTCTCTTCCCTCTCTCTCTCTCTCTCTCTCTCTCTCTCTCTCTCTCTCTCTCTCTCTCTCTCTCTCTCTCTCTCTCTCTCTCTCTCTCTCTCTCTCTCCATCCATCTATCTATCTTGTTAACAATCCAAATGTGTGGTTAATCATGGTATATTAGATGGATAGCACATAGATAATCATGAAGGATTGTAACAGTCAAGGAACTCCATAACTAATGATGGAAGAGGATAAACTAATTTTGCACACTCAATAATGATAATTGATATTCCACACACCACAATGCTACAATACAAGGCTTCTTTTAATAGATAGCCTTTTGCCCTTTCACTCATAAAAGTGCCCATCTTAGGTGGCATCCTTATATTGAATTTTTCGTGGTCAATACTTATCCACTCACCTTGCACTTTTGGGGTGTTGTCACATATGTACACACGGATACCTACAAATACTGAGCTTACATTCTGAACACCCCCTCTTAAGGGAGGTGTTTATTTTACCTTCTCACCCATCCAATCCAACATTGCATAACCACAATTGCTACCTCTCAATACTTCCCCTCAATGCTATATTGGAGTATTATGACATGACTAGACACATCTAATACTCAATATGCATATCTCCTTTGTGTGTACAATGTTTGTTTGAGCACTGCTTGCCTGGGAAAATCCATCCCATCCTTTTTGAACTACTACAATGTTTGGGAAGGCATGACAAACCACATGTGCATCTAATATGTGCATGCTCTCACACACCATGCACTTATAGAGTCCTTTTGAGATCTCAATCTTTGGCATATTACCCAGTATAAGCCAATTCTTGTGCAACACATCTCAAACACAAGTCGATATTTATATGCATTAGGGGAGTTTTGAGGTCTTGAAAATGCCTTGTAAGTGATTCTAGAGATAGAAAATATTTTAGGAAATAAAATCATTTTTTAAATTTTAAAAACTTTTATATTTTGGTAAGTAAATATATAAAAAATGGTTAATAAGTCATTGTCGTGATATTCTCATGGTCACATCAAACCTAGAAATCTAGGCTGCCATAAAGGTGACAAAGATTGTCATAATCAAGATCTTACTCATCCTCATTAAAGTGAAAACAAATATTCAATTTGAATTTTGTTCAACGTTTGATTACTTCCCTCCATTCTCACTCTCTTCTTTCTTTCCCATCCTTACTAGTTTCTTCTTCGTTTTCCTTCTTGTTTCTAATTCGCATACTTTTTCAATCCAATCTTCTAATCACATCCCTAGCTATGGATCAGTCATCCAATGATCTCTATAGCTCTAGTAAAAGGCCTCTCTATCATCTTCATATTGAGTTGGATGGTGAGTATGAACCAATAAGGAAGAGAACAAAACCCATTATCGTACAGAGTGTACGAAACATATACTTAGGTTTGAAGGAAAGAAGAATCTTGATCTTTGGTTAGATGGTAGGCTATATCCCAAAGATCCTAGCAAAAATAGCAATCCACCTTTCTATAATAGTCCTTCATTATTGAGGTTCATTGGTGATGATTATAATGGGTTTCTAGGCTATACACTTAACTTGGTTATAGAAAAGGATGTCCTCAAATTGGAGACCCATCTTTTTTAAAACATAACAACGAGTTATTGTAGAAGCTAGAAGGCTATCAACAGAGGATTCATTTGTTGGAGAAACGCATCAAATCTTATCAACGAAAGCAAACTAATTTAGGACTTCGAAATCAACAAAAGGCTCTTAGAAATATTGAGAGTCTTAGACGAGGAGGAGGTGGTTGTAGTAAAAGAATCCAAGCAGCAAGGTACATTTTTGTTCCACTTTAAAAATATGAAATATGACTTTGTTTATAATTAATTGTATTCATCTTCTTTCTTCAATAGTTTCAAAAGATATTTTGGAGAAGAAGAAATTTAAAAAGGCAAAGAAACAATGCTTGGAGTCATTTATAAGGAACTCTCTTTGGATAGTGAGTTAGTGCAGAAGACACTAGATACTATTGGTATCAATCAAGATGCTTATATACAAAATTTTCAGCTTTTATAGTCAAATATGAAGCAAGCACAAGTACGTAATTAGATACTTCCAAGGCCATCTATGATTAGAACTATTAGACAGAGAGTGAATAACAAGGTAATGGAGATTTTGGGTGAGCCTTTCCATATCAAGGCTAGCTTCAAGGGTAAGAAAAATGTTGTATTCAATGAATTTAACAATATTTTCCTTGACTTGCCCATCCTACAATGTTGAATGATTAGATTCTATGACTTGTCATTAGCAGAGGCACAAGGAGTGGCTAGATTTTTGGTTAACTTGATGAAAGTGAGATTCTAAAATGTACAAAACTCGAGAGCTGGAACACTGCCATAGGGAGATGGAAAACCACCAAGATCAGTGTCATAGCGAGATGATGGCTAAGATAGACTTTCTCGTAGAGCGCATGGGCATCCTCATCTCCACCCTCTCACCCTCCTCGGCTCAACCCAAGGAGCATGGTCCTCCCCATGAGACTAACCGCCCTCCCCCCTTGGAGACAGGATGTGGCCAGCAAGGTTTTGGTAGCATCCATGGCTTCTCCCATAGCACCTATGAGCTGGGTGAGCCCTCTATGCGACATGATGAACCCATCCTCCCATCACCCGTAACGAACCCTTCCAGCCCATCCTTGGGACAACATCTCCTCCGTAGTGGAAGCTATATGCAAGGGCAAAATGCAAATTTTGGGTAGCAAGGCCCTAATGCAAGTGCACATGGGCAGCATGCACATGGTAATGGGCAGCATGCACATGGCAGTTTTGGGTAGCAAGGCCCCAATGTTCAGTTTGATTCACATGTATTGCATGGGCAGCATGGAAATTTTGGGCAGCAAGGCCTTAATGTAGGTGCACATGGGCAGCATGCACATGGCAGTTTTGGGTAGCAAGATCCCAATGTTCAATTTGGTTCGCATGTATTGCATGGGCAGCATGGAAATTTTGGGCAGCAATGCCCTAATGCAGGTGCATATGGGCAGCATGGGAATTTTGGGCAGCAAGGCCCTAATAATCAGTTTGGCCCATATGTAATGCATGGGCAGCATGGCACCCAGGGACATTCTGGTCAAGAAGGCATGTATGGGAATTCTCACGGACATTATGAGTACCATGACCATTGGCATGGGTTCGATGTGCAAAGGCAAGTGTATGCGCCTACTTATGGTCAACATGCATATGATGATTGTGAATATTTTGAGCAGCATGCATCTGATGACTATGTATGTTCTTATGAGCTACGTTCTGGTCACATACATGGACAACCATCTAGACATCACCATGTACATGGACAATACCATGCAAATTATATGAGTATGTACATGGGGAGCAACATCATTATCAGCACACAAAGTGCTCGATATCATCAGTCACTTGATCATTACTATAAGCAACATGCACATCCTTATGAGCCACATGATACTTCTCAGGACGATGCCATGATGAGAGCATCTCACTACTGCAGGCTTATGAGTAGGTGTCCCATCAGCCCAAGGCCCTTAACTTTGAATGCCCAGTAGTAGCCACACATGTGGAATTCATGGACATGAAATGCCCAGGGATTGATGTAGTGAATGATGTAGTGATTGCACCCTCATCTGCTCCAGTTCGACTTGGCCTAGTGGTTCCCAATGAGTTTATGGACAAGTCAATGCATGCTACCATATGGGTCGGTAAGGATCTTGTGCCACCATCAGTGCTTGAAGATGACACCATGAATTACTTATATGATACAGTGGATGCATTGGATCACAATTATCCTTTTGACCCCGATGGTAGTACGGTGACACATGCTTGTATGGATGACCCTTGTGCTCTTGATGCTTATTATGTAGGTTATCCATTTGATACTGGGGAATAGAATGGTCTTGGAAAAGCCCTACTCGATCATCATTTCACCAGTGCAGTTCTCTCCCTACTTTAAGGGTGCAATTTTGACCGAGTAGTTGCTAAATTTTCCCTAGTCTGCAGTGCAGAAAACTTACAGACATCACACTATTTTAGAACAAATTTTACCTTGCACTAATGACAGTCAAGTGTGACCTATATGGCTTGAAAGTATGCTTCATGAGCTTTGTTTTGACATGTCACACGCCTCAATCAGAGTTGCCCATAGGATGTTATGACCAGTTTCTCCAACAGGCCTCTTCTAGACAACATGTTGTCCACTGTTTGACAGCCCCTAATCGTCAAGAATTGGAGGACAAACTCATACGCTATCAACTTGCACATGTCGTATACATCATATACACATTTGTATGCCCCAATTCCATATGAGATTGTACTTCCCCATACCTATATTCTCCTTTGTAATGTTGAGCAGAGTAGTACTCTACAACCCCCCCTCCCCCTTCTGTTGTGAGCCATAAGTCCTCTTATTGTTTTTGAGGGAAAAAACCTTCCGGGTCGGGGTGGAATGTAAAAGAGTAGGGATAGACGGGTAGGACACGGGTTAGCATGGGAATACCCAATTATACTGATGGGGTATATAAAGTGTTGAGAGACCCAATTAGAGGGTAGCTTTATCAATATTCAAGTCTCTTTTACCCTTCTTTCCAGCTTTCATGGCTTCCCTTCTCTTTCTCTCTCTTTTCCTGTCTTTCTCTCTCTTCTATTAGTCTTTCTTTCTCTTCTCCTCTCATCTTCTTCCCTTTTCTCTCTTCTCTTTGTAGTCTCTTCCTTCTCTCCTTCTCTCTCCTAGGTCTCCTTCATTGCAATTAAAACTTTATGCAGCAGAGAAAGCATGAAATTCCAAGTCTCATTGATCAAACTTTGTGTAACATTTTTGACTCATGAAACAAGAAAACAATGATTCAAATTGCCTCACAGTTCACAAAATCACGTTTCACACATCACTTATAAAAAAAACTTGACAAATTCATGTTTTATTCATCCAATTTTTTTGAACAAAACAATGCCTCAAGAACATCAAAACCCCATCATTTTATATGTTTACCATACCAATATTGCTAGAAAAACAAAGTAAAACCATTATAGAAATTCTAAATCCCTGATGTATTTTATCATTTTAAACCAACTAACATCTTCAATGCCTCAAAATTCAGGATTGCAGAGAAAAATATTAAGAAAGGTGTGATACCTGATATTTGCAGGCCTTCTCCTGAGAATATATGGTTTCTTGTAAGCATATGCTTTGTTTGGCTTGTGATGCTTACAAAATAAAAAGCTAGTCGAAGATAAGACAAGATACGTGAAAGTAACCAAAACCCCAACCTAAGTATTCATATATATATGCCAACGGTCACTACATGCTTGATGAAAAATTAAGCTGCACTAATTCGGAGGACATGCACTTAAAAAGAAAAAGAAAAAGAAAAAGAATTGAAAATCAGAGCCATAAAAGTGCTATCATGCTGAAAAAGCAAGTGACATGTGGCACAACATCCCAGGCAAAATAGCCTTCAGTTGTACATGCGAAATTAACTACGCATTACAGTTGTCACACGTGTAAACCAACATTATTATAAACCCGATTTCTAAACCACAAAATAGTTTTTTCGAAGACAAAACCCTCTTTTTGCTCAACCACACCAACACAACACTAATTTGCAGTACAAAATTATTCTTCCGCGCAAGGGTACTAAAGATGGTTTCATTGACAAGATATGCACTCAACTCTCAAGAATGTAAGTTTTTTTCTAAAATATGAGTAAGTTCCGAATCACTTGAACACTCTTACTAAATCATCTCCAAAAATGCCAAACGTATGAAACGGGATTGGTGCTAGGTTTCTCTTGTCCACATGAGGCCTCCTCGCGTTTCATACGATTAAGGCCTGTAAGTTTCTGTTGTAATGTGGGTGCTAGGTTTCTCTTGTCCATTAAAGCCATCCTGGCATTTCATACATTTAACCTCATGTAGGTTATAGAACTTTGAATCTCTTTTAAGTTTCATAAGTTATAGAACTTCAAGCTTCAAGTAAATAATTAAGTTGAAATGAAAGAATCTCTTTTAATCTTTTAAATGCATGTGTATCTGTTGGAAAAACATATACTACAAAGTCAAAATTTAAAAAAAATATCAATCAAGAAAGATAAAGATGTTTAGGGTAAATAATTTTGCCTAAAAAGTAGTCTAAAAGTTGAGTTGATTCTCGTAGAAGGTTAAAGGTGAAGATACCCCATAGAATAGATGAGTTGAATATGACTAGGCCTGTCATGTTTGTTATGTGACGTATGAAACACGAATGGTGTTATGTTCTTTTTTTCGAGCAAGGCCATATCACGTTTCATCCGACTTGAGCATGTATTGTTCCCCTTGTGCTGTATGAAAGGTGATATGGTGTTGAGTTCCCTAGTCTTCAAGGCCTACTCGCGTTTCATACGTCTTTGGTACTATTTTATTGAAATTGGATTTAGACTTTGTGATTAGTGTTTGCCTGCTCCTTCGTGATTGTAGATATATTGATATGAGAGATTATGATATCTTTCCTAAATTTTTAGTATTATTTTTTTAAAAAAATGTTTCAGATGGCTAGAACTAAGTCCAATGCAAGGAAGCAGAAAGTTGATCCTAGAGGTCTTGCTTCAAAGATACATTAGTCCTCCAAGCCTTCCAAACTTTAAAGGAATCAAAGCTAAGAAGAAGGTTCTCACAGCATGTGAGGGCTTGTTAAATAAATCTTTGACAAGCATAGTCTAAGAGTTTTAGATGGACTAGGGCAGGTCTCAACTGTATTCAAGAGGCTACATAGGATTTTTTGATTGGGTTTTTCCAAGATTCTTATATCTATGCGGCTCATGCACATAGGCTTACGCTTATGGATAAAGACATGATTATTCTCAAGAGATTGAGATACAAGTTTTCAAAGGTCCTTGAGCCAGTCCCTCTTTCTGATGTTAAGGCTTTCAATATTTTAAATGTGCCTCCATATAGAAAGAAGAAAAATGATAATGGTCTAAAGGTTGAAGATGTTACGCATGAAAAGGACACAAGACAGCATGAGAAAGAGGAAAAGGCCATATTAGAGCAGGGAGATAAATGGAAGGAGTTTAAAAGAAAGAATGAAAAAAAAAGGAAGCAGAAAAACTCCCATCTTTTGAAGAGGAGTTATCTACCCTTCTTGAAAGGGCTGACCCTAAGGGGTTCAATGTTTCTTGCTTTTTACATGTTGATATTAACAAGAGATCTAATATGGTATTTTTGGACTTTGATTGTGTTCAAATTCTCCAGAATAAAGTGAGAGAAGTAAATGAATCGATTCTTCTTGTTGGGATGAGGTATAGTTTACCAAAATTTGTTTAAACTCATCATATTTTTCTAGCAATAGACTTTCATATTGATGCTTACTATCTCAATTCCTTTGCTAGGTGTGTAATGCATGAGCTCCCCTTTGATATACAACAAAAGATTGAGGTTCTTGATCCATCCATCTCATACTATATGAGTAAGCTTGATGCAAGTGCTTTTGACCATTGGTTCAATTCAATAGACTTTGAATCTTTGGAGCTTCTTCTAATTCCATACAATGAAAAGTAAGCAATTTGATATTTTTTTAGATTTTATGAGATCTTGTTTTGCTAAATTATTGAAACATTTTTGTTTTCAGTTCTCATTGGAGACTAATTGAAATAGATTGTGTGGAGAGGCAATGTTTCCTTGCCAATTCTATAAAAGAAAGCCATGGAAATGCCAAGTTGCAAGTTATATAATCTAGGGTCTCCTTGATATTTTGATCTTTTTGTTGTAGGTAATCTAAATATTTTGATCTTTCTTTTGTAATAACTCTAAATTTTATTGCCTTTTTGGTACATAGTTTGCAAAAGATTGATTGAAGTGCTAGAGAAAAGGCCGCCCATGCCTTCTGACTTACTTACAACAATGCAATATAGACAAGTTGCGGTAAGTTCTTGATTAATATGGTTGGAACATACTAAGAAAATTTATTCTAAAAACTACCATAAACAAGTTACTCTTGTTGATTGCAATGTTCTCATCAGGATGATAGTTACTCTTGTGGCTGGAGAGTTATTATAAATGCCAGAAGATTGGTTCAGTTTATTTATCTCAATTATGATAAACTTATAAAGGTAATGTGAAACATACTAAACTTTTAGATAGAGTTTTATTGCAAAATAGTCCATTGTAAAAAATAACAATGAACTAAAAATATTTTCTTACAAATGTATGACAGTTTATAAGGGATTGCTATACAAGTGAGCACATTTGGTATATAAGAGCAAAGCTCTTGAAGTACATAATGACCAATTGTATACAACCGACAAGTAGTGGGGGCTTGAACATTGAAGGAGAGGAGGTGCATGTAGCTACAGTAGGTGAAGCTATGCCTTCAACAACCAAAGCATCAAAGATAGGCAAAAGGACTCCTAGAAAGGATGTTCCTTCTCAAAAAAAGTAGCTTTGCCTTAGATTGTAAGCCCTGCGTATAAGTCACGGAGATGGCTGACAAAAAATTGTACATGTATTTTATATTGATAGTAAAGAGATATTTTCTTCAATATCCTTGCATTGTATATTATTCTCTCCCCTCATTGATATCTATAAAAAAAATATTACAAATATTTATTAATTAGAAAGTGAAATCAGATATACACCTAAATGAATATAATATGAAATAAAAACTTACACGTTTGTTATTAAGTTGGAACACAAATGAGTATGGTAGTTCAATATCTTCATTTTGTAAATCCATCCTCACTTGATGTAGTGTACATGATGATCTAACCTTTAGGATTGCAATAATGTCCTCATTGTACCAAACATCAAGATCTACTATAGGATATTTGCTAAAATTATCAAGATTTTGATCTAAAGTAATCTGACTACAGCCAACATAATGCCATCTACTATAATAAAAGCTAAGGATGAAATTTTGAGTAGCAATGATATATTTACAAGCTATAGAGTCTTGATCTACCTTACATATAATTTTCCCTTTTGTCCTAGTGTTCCATTCCTTATCAACAAATTGTATAACATGACCATATGTTAGTCTCTTCACACTGAAAGCATAGCCTTTAATTTTCTTATCTCAGCATTAGAAAAGAATTCAACAAATATATTAATAGGCATGAACAAATTAATGTTGCTTAGTCTACTTGAGATACTAGGTTTTAATGCTCTCTGTATCTTAGAAAATATTTTACATCTATAGCCCTCACTAATAGCTGGACTTGGCAAAGGCCACTCAAAGCTTGAAAAATCTGGCAAAGGAAGGGGGGATATTGATCCCCATTGGCTACGTTGCATGGGGACAATATAAAAATGGTCATAGAAGAATATTCCATTCTCTATAAGCTCTGTCTTCTTTCTACCTTTGTATATCTCTTCTCCAATCAAGCCATGCATCACATCAATCACATCAACAATAGACTCGATTGGTTGCCATTCCTAAGGATTAGAGGGATAGACATCTATAAGACAAATGAACAAATGCTATAATGGAAAACCTTAAACCAAGTTCAAGAAAAGAAAGACTTTAAGAATTAAATCTTTACAATTTGGTTTATGCATTGGAAGATTTGAACTTAGAGGTTCCAAATATAGCTCTCTATGCATAAATACATGTTGCACCAAAACCTCTTTTATGCTATTCTTATTTACTCCAAGCTTGAAATCTCGGATTCTACCCTTCCAAGCAGAGATGAACGACCTCCCATATCTTTGCCTTTTCCCACGTTTTGCCTATTGCATGGTGATCCAACTGCCTTTTCTAATGATTGTAGGAATCCATCTTCCATCTTTTTGGGAGCTTGGACACCTTGTTGAAGGTCGAATTTGGGAGCTTTTCCCACGTTTTGCGTATTGCATGGACGCTTTGTTGAAGGTCGAATTTCTGTATCCATAGCATGCGCATGCACACACACACACACACACACACACACACACACACACACACACACACACACACACACACACACACACACACACACACACACACACACACACACACACACACAGAGAGAGAGAGAGAGAGAGAGAGAGAGAGAGAGAGAGAGAGAGAGAGAGAGAGAGAGAGAGAGAGAGAGAGAGAGAGAGAGAGAGAGAGAGAGAGAGAGAGAGAGAGAGAGAGAGAAGACTAGGTTACCACGAGAGGGACAAAAGAAAGGAGGAAAAAAAATATGTGCCAAGCTTTTTACTAATTTTAATTTAGAGTAAACCTATAATTATCATTAATTCGGACATATCATTAAATAAAAGAGGCCAAGACTGTATACCATTAATGCAAAGAATGTCATAATCATGAATATAAGAGGCTAAAAATAGATATTGCTAATACAAATTCGTAATATCATTATATATGTATCTTTTTGTAAAATAAATTTTTACCTTTTTTAAATTAGAAGTTTTGTTATGGAGGCTTTGCTCCTATTGGTCTAGAGCACTCTCTTTCTATCTCCTAAAAGGCATTTTCGAGATCTCAAAACTTCTCTAATGCATATAAACAATCACTTTTGAGTTGATGCAGTGGCTTAGGTAGGAGAATCATCATGCGATAGGTGAAGATTGCTTGTAATACAAAAATTAATGTTTTCAATATGCAAACATGAAAATATACCATATCACTTTGTAGGTGTGAACAAAAGTTCCAAACACAAAACCAACATTAAAGAGATTCTAGTTTTTCTCTTGGAATTTTGGATAAGGTTGCCACATTTCTTCTTATCTTCTTATGTTTCATCCCACCTTCTTTTTTATTTTTCCTATTCCAAATTGATTTCTATGTCATCTTTTCTTTTTCTTTTTCTTCATCTTGTTTTTTAGTGTTGACGAGTTGCATACAAATATCTATAGTCCACTCCTGACTGCATGTATGGAGTTGAGAGATATCTCCTCCAACACCACAATTACCTTCTTTCTCCAATCTTGCACTGGTTATTGCTAGTGCTCTCTAATCATCACTATTCATGCTCTTTTTTTATTCTTTCCCTCGTGCTAGAATATGCTTGAAACCAATTTGAAAAATTTTTGAGCTCTTGCATAAAATCATGATTTGCTAAGCTCATTGCATCAATTACATCAATAAATTTGTTACAATGGGTAGCTCCTTAGGGCTCGATTGTGGCTCTCTTTCACCTCATATGCAAGACAATGCTTTGTGAATCTAATATCATAATAAAATTTTGATTCCATAACCTTCCAAATGCAAGCTAAGTTGATCGATAGATTTTTATTGCTCAAGTTGAGGTGCCTAGTTTTCTTCTTATGATTCATGGCACTATCATTTGTTGACTTATTCCATCCTAATTTCTTGTAGACTATGCATGGTATCAGGATCATGAGCCTGGTCCAAGAACTAGAAGACAATTCTTCGCCAGCCTCTAGCTCCTTGTCATCAAACTCATTTGTTTCCTTAAACTTCTATGGCACATTATCATGAAATGTAGTAGGAGGGCTATTATAAGTTTCATGGTGCTCCTTTGTAAAATGGGCCTATTACTAGGGACTTGGCATGGTGTATGGAGACATTAGAGTTTTGATAGATGAAGGCACTTGTTGCTTCTTTTGTAGAGAAGGATATTGCTAAATGATTGTAGAGGAGGTGGAGGCATTGGTGCTTATTGCTAGTAATATTGTTGGTCACATGAATGCACTCATTACAAGGAAGGTAGAGGGTTGATTCATTTTTGCACCACATAATAGAGGTGCTATGCTCTTGGTACTATTGAGGACGGAAATGATTGGGATTTTTTGTTGTTTTTTGGATACGAAAGGATTGATTTTGTGGTGAAATTGATGGGTTTCAATGGTGTTTGAGGTATATTGGGATGGGTTGAATATGTTTGATTAGATCATGGTGGTTTTGGAATGTTTTATGATATGCTTATGTGTTTTATGTGATCATTGTTTCATTTTGATAGGTTTGTTTTCTTTTTGTTTGAGAGGATGATAATGTGTATCGTTGTGTTTGAGTATGTATTGAAAGGTTTTTGATGGATTGGATTGGTTTTGGTTTGAGTTATATAGTTTGAATGTTTTCTATTGACCTTCTCTAGTCTTATGTTGAGCTTTTGTAAGCCTTTGTATGGTTCTGTGAGTGTTCTAATGGAGGAGTGATTAGCTTGGGGATGTTTTCTAATATTGGAAAGGAATGAAAATAAGCTAAAAAATGGCTATCTTGAAGAAAGATGTAGCTAATGAAGGCTTAAAGTGAAGATTGAAATGATAGTGACAGTGATATGCTTTGAAGGGACAATATAGTGTCTCCAATTCCTCTTTATATCAGACATATTTCTTAAGAGGTGTATTCACAACCAAGAGAGGATTATTGTGTATTATTATATTGTATTAGATGAGGATTATGATGTATGAGAGAGAGAGAGAGAGAGAGAGAGAGAGAGAGAGAGAGAGAGAGAGAGAGAGAGAGAGAGAGAGAGAGAGAGAGAGAGAGAGAGAGAGAGAGAGAGAGAGAGAGAGAGAGAGAGAGATTGATAAAATATAGTCATTTTTCTATGGCAAAACATTATATTTATGAGAGATTGTGAGTGATTGAATGGAAGAAGATTATGGATCATGAATAATAAAGTTTATGTGATCAATCCCATTCAAGTTGGAGTATATTTTTATGTTTTCTTGGTCATAGATGCATAATAATAAAGATATGTTAAATATTTGTCATGATAAATCCATGGGAGATTCATTCCATGATGATGTGTAGGGAATTCATATCCTTGGTGTTCTTTTTCTTCTTGTAGTTTCTTGAAGCATAAAGAAAAATCTTGTTGGTGTGATACAATATATTTTCTTGCAATATTTATTCCATTTCTTCGGTGTTCACTAGAGAGCTCCATATTTTGGTGCACAACCAAGGGAATATTGCCATGAACACGCACCCAACAAAGGCCCAAAATGGAAGCAATGGCATTGTTGAAAAGGAAGAAAAGCAATGAAAGAGTGTAGAATTCCTATTACCCTTGGATAATACCCCTATTACCTTTCAACAAGTCATGATGACTGCATTCCAAAATTAATTGTATGATTTTATTGAAGTATATCTAGATGATTTTTATATCTTTAGTTTTTTTAAAAAGCATTGGGTACACTTGGAGCAATGCTTTGAATGATGCCGGGAGTTTGGAGTCTCCTTAGGAGTTATATTGGGCTATATTGTCTTTGCAAAAGGGATAGCAATTGATCCTGCAAAGATTGAAAAAATTGTAACCCTAATAGCACCAACCAATCTAAAGGAGTTGGGAGGATTTCTTAGCCTTGTGGGCTATTATAGGAAATTCATTGCCCACTTTGCAACTAAGGCAACCCACGGTGCACTTAATGTACCTATTATGTTGATGTGCTCTCCTTAAGGGATATGTCTACTTATCTTATTTAGTGTGGGGTGTGCATGCTATATAACTAGGATGTGGTCAAGTTCCAATTATACTCAAAATGTTGTCCCACACTTGAGAACCTAGTTGGTATAAGATTTGGTGTGTAGCCATTGGGTTTAGTATGGTGGATTTAGCAATTATTATCAATGGATAAAACTTTTATTAGGTAAATAAACCTTATCAAGAAGATGATGGTCCTCAAATTAAGTGAATTACACTCCGAACCCAACTCTGATGGTCTCCAAATGCAAGTTCCTTGATTAAAATTTAGTATGTGTGGATCATTTTTTTTACGAACGTGTGCATGAGTGACGGTTGGTTGATTGTATTACAAATTAGATTGTGTGTTTAGTATCCTTAATAGGTAAAGTGAATGGCAAGTTCATTTTATTATTAATTTGTGTCTATTGGGGCACATGAAGCACATGAAAAAGTCATAAGCTCTGGTTCCTTTTAATAATGTGAGAGAGACCTATGGTCAATGGTGGCACTTGATGACTGACTTATGTTCCTAACATAGGCCTCAAAGCTTGAGGGACTCACTACCGAACTACATTAGTTTACTCAATTTTTTTAAAAAATAATAAGGAAAAAATGGATCCTTTCTAGTGCCCTTAAAAATCTATGATTTTTGTACTTTATCAGCCTCAAAATAATAGAGAGAGAGAGAGAGAGAGAGAGAGAGAGAGAGAGAGAGAGAGAGAGAGAGAGAGAGAGAGAGAGAGAGAGAGAGAGAGAGAGAGAGAGAGAGAGAGAGAGAGAGAGAGAGAGAGAGAGAGAGAGAGAGAGAGAGAGAGAGAGAGAGAGAGATAAGTAGTGTGGCATTTCTTCCATGTGATCCTCTCCCCAAAATAAGAGAAACAACAAATAGAAAAAGAGGTCAATAGGTTTGCAACCACCTCTTCTCATTTGAAAAAAACTAAAGATTTCAAGCCTCACGTAGAGATAATGCTAGTGGAACTTGCCATCCTTAACCCTTGTCTTGTCGATTTATTACTTGCATCACTTTATGCACATTGTAAGTGTAAATCCTCCACTCAATTTGTCATTTTATGTCCTATATTGTGGCAACCCTCCAATCCACTCTCTCTCCTATCTAATTTGGGATCTTTTTGAGTGTGATGAATAATGAAGATGAACACTAAGAGTTGTCTGCTCTTTGTTGCCCCTATCTGTCTCTCATACTTCTAACATGTTATCAAAGCCATGAATCCCCATGAACCAATGGAAGCTTGAGAAGCTGTGAAGCCCAAAAGCACAACATTGGAGTTGGAGAAGCTAGAGTTTGAAGATGAAGAGGATTTGCAGGTTGAAGCCATAGCTCGATCTTTATTGTGGTTGAAGAAATTCCTCTTAGTTGTGATAGAGCCTATTAAGGATTAGTTGGTGGGTTCTTTGGCATATGTACATGCTCTAAAAAGTGGGAATTTGGTTCAAATAAGGTAGCAATTGAAAAAGCGTGATTGTGTATGCTTGCACCTATTTTGGTTGAAGCAAATGTGGCATGAAGTGGTTGTTGATGAGTATATGACAAATGTGGATGGCAATGGTGGCCTTAATGAGCTATGCTTGAAGCTCATTGGTTGAGTTTGCATATTAGTGTGAATGCTCATGTGTAAGCTATGAAATACAGTCAATGTTTAGGTCTAGAAATCAACATTATGTCTTGGAAAATGAGCCTATTTTAGGCTACAAGCAATGGGCAGCACCATATAGCGATTAATTGTTAGGTATTCATGGTAATATTGAGTGCCATTCTAAGGTAGTTGTCAAGGGTTATATCAAACACATAGAGTGCCAATCATGGGCACAACCAACAGCAAAAGTTTAACTGTAAATAGTGTAATTACAGTAGGAGGAGCTTGGTTCAGAGCTACTTAAACTATGTGGGATGAAGCTCTTTTGTCTTCATCAAATACTTGATGGGAAGCATTGCTATTGGACTATGTGTTAGGTATCATGTTTACCTCTTGGAGCTTGATAAGATGTATATAAGGCTACATAAATAGCCTTCTCAGGTCTAAAATAATGTGGTATGCTGCCCATTATACCTATGCATATCCTCATTTTGATGGGATATGTTAAATGATTCTCTACCACAGATGCTTTGTGGTAAGCATAGACAATGTCATGGAATGCTTCACAATGTAAATGCCATAACTCTTGTAATGTGTCCCCCTGTACACTTGCAGGACACGTCATACTAGCCCATTGGGAAGAGAGTCTAGAAAGCGCCGCTCGGTACTCCCAAGGAATGTCACGGGGTTTGCGATCTAGGTCTTCCCGAGTTTGCCACGAAGTGGAAGACCTAGATCGCAAACCCCGTGACATTCCTTGGGAGTGCCAGGCGGCGCTTTCTAGACTCTCTTCCCAATGGGCTGCTAAGACGTGTCCTGTAAGTGGATAAGGGGACATGTTACAGTTGGTATTAGAGCGAACCAACAGAATCTAATATTTACAAGGAAACTTAATGAGGGGAAATAGAGAAAATGTTTCTTACTTACTTATCGATGCTGGCCTGTAGAGTCGCGAAGCATGGAACAAATTCTTGGTGTTCCAAGTTATGTTTATGATTGCGATGCGTGCTTCGGACTATCAATGAAGGCTAGGTATGATGAATATCCTAGACCGCATCTACAATCCTTTACCCCTGCATGTGGAACAGAGATGGATGGGTGATTCAGGAATTTATTACATAGCTTCCTATCGACTTGCGTACCTTCGGACCAACTTGAAGAGAATCAAGTGGATGGAGGATTTAAAGATCGTGAAGTTGTTCATTTTTGTTGAGGCTCATGCAAATGCAACCCTACATGTCGGCGGTCGAAAGGTCAAGCAGAACAAGTATGTGTACGAGGAAGCGACTCGAATAATCCCTGCCGACAGAATCAAGGTGTTGGGACGTTATGAGAAGAATGAGTATAAAAGGAAGGGATACCCTAAGCTTCCTATGACCTATCAATTCCTGAAAATCCATGACCCCAATCCATATTATTACTTAGTTCCTGTAGCTGAATGTAACACAATCTTATTCTCCCCAAATTAATGTATCAGCTTGTTCTACCCTCCTAAATAAATGTACTCGAAAGGGCTATGCCCACATGAATGAATAAGATTTTTATCACTATTTGTCTTGGTTGTAAGTGTTGATAAAGGAGTTAAGTGATTAGGTCACTTGGCTAAAAGCTGAGGCTAAAAGCTGAACTGGGCATGTTAATGTAATGTGAGAAACGCTTAACAAGTTTTTGACATAAAGAATCTTATTGTCCAGGCATAACCTCAAGTGCAGATTCCTAGTCCGACCCCTACACCAAGTACAGTTGTAATCCAAGAGAAGAAGTTCCTTCTCAAGCAGATCAAACTACCTGAATTCGATGGTAAGGAAAGGACCGTCCAAACTGACGCCGAGGTCTAGATCAAATCCATGGAGGATTATTTCGAGGCAGCAGGTACTGCACCTGCTAACCAAGCGATGATCGCCAAACTGAAACTTATCGGTGAAGCAAGACTTTGGTGGAAGTAATGGTGCAGAGACCAAGGGATCTCGGAAGGGTTAGTTACTTGGGAGAAGCTTAAAAGAGCTGTGCGAGGAAGATATCTACCACCTGCCTACCGCACTCAAAAGATGAATGAGTTCTATGAACTGAAGCAGCTTGGTCTATCCCTTGACGCATACTATTCAAATTTCATCTCTCTTTTAAAGTACGCACCACAAATGGATATGACACAACAGGTGTCAAAGTTTTGTGCCGGATTAAACCCACCCATAAACACCTGCTTGGAATCAATGTGTCCAACAGATCTGCAAGACGTGCTCATTCGAGCTGCACCGATAATACAGGATGTGCAAACCAAGCCAAGGAATAACAGGACTTGGTCTTGCATGGATCAGAACAAGGGAGTGTATAGGTCTTAGAACAAGAGAGCGCAGGGCCAAAACCAGGAACAAAGGAAGAAAGCTAGGGTGAATGTTGCTAACAACTTCGTTCCTACCCAAGGTAATGGCCGCAATCTCCGTTGCTTCCATTGCAACGAGCCTGGTCACTTCAAGAGGCAGTGTCCCAAGCTTAGTAGAGGACAACATCAAGGGCCATCCCAAGGGGCCGTCCATGGCCAAGGAGCCACCATCAGGGCTAGAGCGAGAACCTCCATTGTTGCCAACAAGGAGCTTGATGATGAAGAAGACCCAACCATGGAAGCTGACTTTGAGAGGGCAACAGTTCATGCCGCTCTTCACAAGAAAGGCCCGAATCGCCAATTCTTGGTGATTCAATCTCCATCGGATTATCAAAGTAAAAGCTTCAAAACCTTGATTGATTGTGGCAGTACACATTCCTTCATTTCACCAGTCTGTGCAAGAAGATTATGAATAGCCACAAATGATGCACCTACCTTACTTGTGAAATTAGCAAATGGTCATGAGGTCACTTGTACTAGAAAAACTGCTAAGGTGAAATTTCTACTGGGTGGAAAGTCGACTTTGGTCAGATTCAGGGTAATGAACCTAGGTGTCCACGAATGTTTGCTCGGAATGGATTGGTTAATACCCAATGATGCCCACATTCACTGTGGAAAGGGCCAAGTCTCCTTTTGAAATTCTGAAGGGGAACTGGTCACAACTCAAGGAGAGGCTGGTAGGTAAAAAATTCAATTGGCCAAAGCAACACGGATAATGAAAGGAGTTAGGAAGGGGTTACCTGTCTATTTGATTAAACTAAATAAGATAGATCAGAATCAGGAAGAACCCTCATGGTTAAAGGAATACGCAGACGTATTTCCTGAAGAACTGACTGAACTTCCTCCTCAAAGGGAAGTCAATCATGAAATCAAGCTAGCGCTAGGAGCTGCACCAGTCACAAAGAGACCATATCGGATATCCATCCTGGAAGCGATTGATCTCAGGGAGCAACTCAAGCAATTGTTAGACCAAGGCTACATCTGTCCTAGCAGTTCGCCATGGGGAGCTCCAGTGCTGTTCCAGAAGAAGAAAGATGGAACACTTCGGCTATGCATTGACTACAGAGGGTTGAATCAATCAACCATTAAAAACAAATATCCCATTCCAATAATAGATGAACTTCTTGACCATCTCCAAGGTGCGAAGATCTTCTCTAAGATTGATCTCATGTATGGATATTATCAGATAAGGATCAAGGAAGAAGATATCCCAAAGTCGGCATTCATTACAAGGTATGGGCACTTCGAATTCCTAGTCATGTCATTCGGGCTGACAAATGCTCATGCTACCTTCAACAGGTTAATGCAGGATATCTTTAGGCCCTATCTTGATGACTTCGTACTCGTCTTCTTCGACGATAGCCTAGTCTACTCCAAACAAGAAGAAGATCATGAACCCCAGCTTCGTATTATTCTTGAAACAATGAGAGCACACAAGCTTTATGACAAGAAGAAGAAGTGTGCATTTTTCAAGCGACAGATTGAATATCTGGGATTCATTGTATCATCAGAAGGAATTTCAGTAGATCCAGCCAAGGTCAGAGACGTTTTAGAATGGCCAACTCCAAAAACTGTCAAAGAAATACGTAGTTTGCTTGGCTTGACAGGATGGCACAGGGTCTTTATCAAAAACTATGCTTTGATTGTAGCGCCTTTGACTGATCTACTAAAGAAGCAAGTATCAATTATATGGTGTTGAACAGTCGAGCTTTGACAAACTAAAGCAAAGCTTGGTTACCCATCCAGAAACTTCCTGACCTTAGTAAGAAATTTGAAGTGATAACTGATGCTAGCACACTAGCCTTAGGATGTGTGCTTATGCAAGAAGGTCACCCCATAGCATACTCTTCAAGGAAACTGAAGAGCCATGAAAGGAACTATGCTACCCACGATCTGGAGTTGTTAGTTGTCATCCATGCTCTCAATCTTTGGAGACACTACTTGTTGGGTAATAAATTTACCCTAGTGATGGACCATAAAAGTCTTAAATGGATTTTTACCCAGAATGAGTTCAATATGAGGCAACATCGATGGATTGAAGTGCTAGAAGAATATGATTTTGAAATCAAATACCGGTTTGGAAAGGAGAATGTAGTTGCCGATGCACTCAGTCACAAGGCATTTCTAAATTCTCTGATTTTGCAAGATCCATCAACAGCAAGATCTCTAGCCACAAAGGTATCCATGCCAAACAACCCAATTCTTGAGCTAGCTAGAGAAGAGGCATGCCATGACCCAACCTATCAGAAATTACTAAGGGAGATCCCCATCAAGGATCAAGACCCGAAGCTATAAGCAAAGTATTGAGAATTCTCTATCAATAGTGGACTTGTCTACTATGGGATGAGATTATGTATACTGGCAAGCCAATCACTAAAGCAGAAGATACTTTGGGAAGCCCATGACTCCCTTGGACATCCTGGCTATGCCAAGACCCTTAATGCTATTAGAAAAAGCTATTATTGGGATAGGCTCAAAGGTGATGTTCTCAAATATGTCAGGGAATGTTTGTCTTGTCAACGCATTAAGGCCGAACATGTCAAAACGCCAGGGAAATTGCAACCACTTGACATTCCCCAAATGAAATGGGAATTCATTAGTATGGACTTTGTTGTTGGCTTGCCCCAAGTTCAGGGAGGATACAACTCCATAATGGTCGTGGTAGATATGCTCACCAAGGTTGCACATCTTATCCCTGTTAAGACAAACTATAAAGCCTTAGAAATTGCAAGGTTATTCATCAATGAAATATTCAAACAACATGGGTTACCCAGAAGAATCATTAGTGATCGTGACTCTCTCTTCACGGAATGTTTGTCTTGCCAACGCATTAAAGGCCGAACATGTCAAAATGCCAGGGAAATCGCAACCACTTGACATTCCCCAAATGAAATGGAAATTCATTAGTAAGGACTTTGTTGTTGGCCTGCCCCAAGTTCAGGGAGGATACAACTCCATAATGGTTGTGGTAGATATGCTCACCAAGGTTGCACATCTTATCCCTGTTAAGACAAACTATAAAGCCTCAGAAATTGCAAGGTTATTCATCAAGGAAATATTCAAACTGCATGGGTTACCCAGAAGAATCATTAGTGATCGTGACTCTCTCTTCACATCACACTTCTGGAGGGCTATCTTCGAGGCCATTGGGACTCAACTCTGTTTCAGTACAGCTTATCATCCCCAAACTGATGGTCAAACAAAACGAGTCAACCAAGTCATTGAGGACATGCTTAGGGCACACTGCTGTCGCAAACCCAAAAAGTGGATTCAATATTTACCACTGGTTGAGTTTGCCTACAATGCTTCTTACCAACAAAGCATTCAGATGACCCCTTTTCAAGCATTGTATGGGCACGATTGTCGTACTCCTTTAAACTTTTCGGATCCAACCTTGAGGGTTGAAGCTTCAAGGCAGATGCTAGAAGACATGGATGACCAATCAATAAGACAGGACATCCAAACTGCCAAGGACAGATAGAAGGCTTACGCGGACCTGAAACGACAAGAAAGATCCTTCGTTGAGGGTGATATGGTCTTCATTCGCGTACGTCCAAAGAAGAGTTCCCTATCCTTGGGTGAATGCAAAAAGCTAAGTCCAAGGTATTGTGGACCCTACAAGGTTCTCAAGTGCCTAGGGCCTAATGCTTACAGACTTCAACTCCCTGAGAACCTAAAAATTCATAATGTATTCCATATCAGTCTATTGAAAAAGTATGTGCCTAACCCTAGTCACATGCTTGATGATCAACAAGTTGTAATGCCAAGCCAAGGATTCCTTGAGCTATGGCCTGACAGGATCTTAGATGTTAGGGAGAGGCATTTGAGATCCAGGACCTTGAGGAAATACCTCGTCCAATGGAAAGATTATCCCGAAGAGGATGCCACCTAGATGGATGAAAGTACTCTCAACCAACAATACCCCCAGTTCTTCTCGAGATGAGGATATCTCAATTCCTCTGAGGGGGAGAGAATGTAATATTTTCACTACGAAATATTCAAGACCCTAAATCTCGTGCAAAATCAGTCCAAAGTAATCTCTCACAATGATAAAAGTTGATGGGCTAAGTGCTCCCTCCGCGTGCACTAGCAAACTCTAGCCTGCGTTGTGCATAAGAGGCCGTGGCTCAAAAGCCATAGTTCCACGCGGGAACACCCTTCACGGGAAAAGCAAATGGATAAATTTTTGTCAATTTTTTTAAATTAAAACTCCTCTCCCCTTCAGTCGTTGCATGGTGGGGAGAGGAAGTATGAGCATGAGTATGAGTTATGTGGAGAAGAGAGGAGCATGGGGAGGGGAGCATGCCACCTGCCACTTGTGTGGCTACCCCCCCTTCCACACTATATGACCTCCCCCCTCCCCAAGCTTGAGGGGAGGAGGAGAGAGGACCTGCTGCTGTTGCCGCCTAAGGATGTCGTGCTGCTGCCGTCAGTCCACAGACACCGCCGCCTTGGTCATGCCATGTTGCTGCCGCCTCTACCACCACCATCATCATCATAATCATCTTCGTCATCATCTCCACCTCCATCCTTATCATCTTCCCAATCATTTCCTCTCTCCACATCATCTGTCAGTAAATAGAAGCTTGGAAGCTCCTATTAGAAGCTTCCATTAAGGCTTCCATAAGCCTTGTTTACACGTGCCTTCCCCGATTTTTAAAACCGTGTCTTGTAAGGCCAATTTCTGCGCCGAGGAGGGGGGAGGGGGGAGTAGGCAGTTTTTGGAAATTGGATAAAGGACAAGGAGAGTTTGCTGAGTCACGATCTATGTCATTGATGGTTCCTAAGCAAAAGTCGTGAGGAGCACACGTGGGAGCTTCCACCCCAAGTACGTGAGTGGACAACGCCCCAATTCTTAATGCCCAGGTTTCAATAAATTTCCTGCATGAAAAGGATGCATTAAGCATGTCTTTAATTCTCGTAGGCAAGTTTGAATACATTGGAAAATTCATATACTCGTATCGAATTACTAAGATAAGTTGCATGAAGAGTACTTGCATGGTCAAGGTAGTTGCCTTCTTGAACGCATATTGCATAAGTTAAAAGGTGGATTTGTCTAAAGGCATCTTTGTTGCCTCGCGAAAAGAACAACACATAATGCACTTAGGTAATAATTTCCTAGTTGTGACTCGAGTATGAGATAATCTTAGATGCCCATTGAATGATGTCCAAATGGTCGCAATGCATAGAAAGGAAATTATGAACTTTGCAAATTGCATGTGAAGATGGTTACATTTTAGGTCGGGTTAAGTGATAAAAGGAAGGATTAAATCAAGGATGGACTCATGGCATTCGCTCATGCATGGAGTTCTTTATCAAAGTTTGAATGCATCTTCATTAAAGTTCTTTATCAAAGTTTGAATGCATGGAGTTCTTTATCAAAGTTTGAATGCATCTTCATTAAAAATATTAAAGCTTTGATTTCATTGCGTCATTATAGTTTAGGACAAGGAAAAGAAAATATCATTGTAAATCTTATAGCTGCATAGAAGAAAAAGGTTTATAGTCTTGAAATCACAAATTTGCATGGGATGATACATTGCATACATCTTGCAGTTCCTTGCATCTTTTAGGAAAAAGTACTTGCTAATTCAGAAGGAAGTATTTGCATCTTTAAAAGGGATGATCGTCTCTAATTGTGGGTTAGTTAAATCAACTAAGTAATTAGCGTATAGTTGAGTTGCTCACATAAAAATCATAAAGGTACGATTAGATTGCATATGACGATCACCTCAAAGTGCTAGGTAGGGTTAAGTTACGTTAAAATTCTGCCTAGTATCGCACTTGGGATGCTAATTTAAGACCCTCAATCCCAAAGATCCTACCAAAATTCTCGAAAATGTTAGGGTTATCTAAACGCCCATGCAAGAATGATCTAGGGTTCTCACCCTAAGGGTAAATTGACCAAATACTAAACCTCCGTATGAATTTAGGATCCCTAGGGCCAAAGCGTTATCAGCCTACCAGGGTTAGGGTTGGATTGGGTCAATAGTACTCCCAAACCCTATATCTTGGTCAAAGTTATTCTTGACCAAGGAATATCGTGTGATGGGAGAAATAATTCCACAAGTTAGGTGCGACACTTATCTCGTGCAACAAGTTGCAACGTCGCATGGTTTTGTATCTAAATCACAAAATAGTATTGCCACTCCTTAGAACAAGTTTGCCGAGTTCTAAGTACAAGTCTAATTTTTCTAGAGGATGAACAATCATCCTGCTACATCGCCCTTCCTTGGGGCTGATTTGCCAAGATAGGGTAATCATGAATTGCCTAGCAAGCAATTGACCAATCAAGTTAGGACAACGGGGTTGTCCAGGATTTATTGACCATAATATATGGAAGTCTAAAGTATTGACAATTTGGGTTAACAGGGTATAAACCCTAACCCAAGGAAAGAGGGTAAACAAGCAACTCAGCATATGAAACCCTTGGGATCTTGCCAAGTCACGATTGATCCCTGATCGAATGCTGGATGTATTTGAAGAGAAGGATTCACACCTTAGCGGTTGGCCGTATAAACGATCACTGGAGTGCTTGTGTTTGTACACTTAGGAGCAATGTTTGTTCTTCTTTGCTCAAGGAACTAATGCTGAAAAATAACTAATGCTTTAGGTTGAAAGCCTGGAGGGAGAGGCAGCATCAATTACCCCCTACTGTCTGCCTGACCCTATCCAAGGGGGACCGAACCTGCCATGAGAGGTCTCTCCGTGGGTGCTACTTGGAGCAGGAGGATGCTTGGGTGCCAGTGGGGGCTCTAGCCATAAATCCCTTGCCTCCGGGTCCTACATAAGAGGCTGACGTGATTCAAGATGGGATCTCAAGGTCCGCATACTAGTCAATGGGCGGAAACTTGGAATAGCGATCCCTGAGGATTGCTGGAATTGCTTTCGAGCGGATTATATGATGTATTCCAAAGACTGATAAATAAAGATCAAATGTTGAAAAGGAACTTGCTTGACATTGTTTTTCTTTGTCAGTGCCTAAGTTACGTGAAAGAACCAGTGTGTAATTGGTTAATTAAGGAAGCTGTTTTTGCTTGTCAAACTAAATGTGGTAGGTAATTAGATAACTAAAGCAGCTTGAGGAAAGTGCGGAGAATGTGACCTTGGGTCCGTCCTACGGAAGGGTGGTCCCGGTTGGCCGAGAACTTTTCTCAAAGGAAGTAACAGCAAGGTAAACGATGACCTAGAATCTTTAGAGCCAGAGTTACGATTTGTGATGTTTTAGGGGAACAGAATGGGACTATGCCTTACAGGCAGAGAGGTCGAGCTTCGCATCCCTCTTGTTTCCCATTCTCCTTGAACCAAGTGCAGCATAAATCCACTTCGACCCTGATGTTTCTGCACAAGTAGTTCATTTGGGGTTCGACGCTAGCTACCATTCTAGGATCTTGACCATGAGGAGAACCCTGATTCAGGTCTGTCCTAAGTGGGAATGGCCAAAATGCTTCCGCTTCGTGGTAGACTTAGGAAGACTTAGATTGCAAACCTCGTGACATTCCTTGGGAGTGTTGGGCGGCGCTTTCTAGACTCTCTTCCCGATGGGCTGCTAAGACGTGTCCTGCAAGTGGGCAGGGGGACACGTTACAACTCTCATACATTTGGTCATGGTTTTGAGGAGTTTAAAACTCAAATCTAGAAGTTAAGAGTAGGCTGAAATCTATCATTGAATGTATGACAGTTAACACTTGAAGGTTGAAGCACTGTGATGCTTGTTTGGTACTTGAAATTAGTTGGATCTTTGCCACATGTATTGAGGATGTGGACGTTCTTGGGATGTTATGGGCTGTAAATGCTCTAAATATGGACTTTTTTTGACTATTGGTTATAGCATTGAATTGGCTAAAAGCTGTCTATTAGAGTTATGGAAAATTGAGCAAGCATTTATGCATATGTGATCATGTATTGTTCCCTACGAGTTATGACATGTCTAATGTGATTTGAGAATGTTTGTGGCTTGAAATTGCTTCAGTTTTTCATAGAGAAGTGTTGTTGGAAATTGCAGACTATGATATGTAAATGTTTTTGGGAACATACATATATGTCCTACATGTAGTGAATGAAACCTACTTAGCATGCTACTAAACATGGTTGTTATGACATATGTTTGGAGATGTTTGCCATGTTTTTTAGCTGAGAAATCGTTGATTTTTACACTCAAGTTACTATCATAAATCTAAGGATTGAAACTATCATGTGCAATGTGTACATGGTCTATATGGAGTTAGACACTGTCTATTTCAAACTGCATTGAATACAGAGCTATAGAGATGGAAAATACTGACATGATTGATAACAACTCAAATAGTGGGTGAGAAACTTGATAACAACAACTATGCTATTTGGAAGTTCAAGATGGAGAACTTTCTCATTGGTAAGGGTTACTAGGACTTGGTTTTACAAGTGTGGAGGTTGAGCCAAACTCCTTGAAAAGAATCCAATAGTTGATCATATTAGGGCACATCGAGCATGGATGGAAAGAGCCCGAAGAGTATTACACTGGGTGTCTTTATGTACCTCTGATGTAATGGTCATGTAGATCATGAATTGCATATCACTAGAGGATGCTAGGAATATTTTAATGTGATACTATGGCATGACTGCTAGTGCACAAAAGATTCAACTGAAGTAGAAATTTAACACGATGGAAAGGAAAGACAATCCATACAAGAGTATGTGACCAAGATAAAGACCATTGCAGATTAGTTGGCTCTAGTAGGAGCTGAGGTAGATGATGAGGACTTAGCGACTGTGACCCTGAATGATCTAGGACTTGAATATAAGTATTTTAATACATCGGTTTTAGACAGGGCTGAAATGCCTGACTTTAATAATTTGGTATCCTTGCTTATCCATGAATAAGTGAAATTGGGTTGACCATGAGCTCGAGTAGCTCCAAACATAAATATGCAACTTTTTATTCTAATCAGAGAGGTCGTGGTCATCATGATAGAAGTTCTATTCATGGTGGGGGAACCTAGCAAGCATGCATCTTAGCATGGACAGAGTTAGCAGGAATTTGCTAATAGAGGTGGTGGATACTCCCATCCGAGGGGGAGACCTCAGTCCAGGGGTAGAGGATCTTGGCACACTTAATCTACTCATGAAAATGCTAATAAGGATAAAGATTTCCATAACTATGGAAAGTATGGCCACATTGCAAAAGAGTGCTAGAAGAAGTAGGCTAATTAGAAGGGTAGATAGTAGGGATACTATGCATCTTCTAGTCATGTAGAGCCTAAGACAAGTTAGAGATTGTTTGCTATGACTTATGTATGCAACAAAGGCAAGCATCAAGGAAAGTCTGATGATGTCTGGTATATAGATTTTGGTGCCTCAAACCACATGACACCACACGGTGAGTTGTTTGATGAGTTGAAAATAGGTGCACTAGGGATAATTCTCAATAGTATAACATGGCACACACATGGATTGTTCCTTTGGTTATGCCTGATGGTAGAAAAAAGCACTTGCATGATGCATTGCATGTTCCATAAATCACCAAGAATCTGTTATTTGTTGGTCCAATGCTTGGGTAGAACATGCAAGTATGATTTAATAGAGATGGCTGCTTCATAGAGAAGTATGGTAGAGGATGTAGATTGGTTGCTAAAGGCCAGAGACATGGCAGGATGTTTACACTAGATGCAAACATCCTTGAATTGAATGTTGCTATGTTTTCTCATGATGGGCAAGTATTAAAGACATTGATAGATGGCATAAACAAATTGGACATATAAATGTCCAAAATTTGAAAAATATACAGTATAAGAACCTTGATACAAGGTTACCAAGCTTTAAGTATGTTGATTTGGAATGTGTTTGCTCAGCATGCAAGTTTGAAAAACAAGCTAGGTGTCCATTTGCCAAGAATACACATAATAGTAGCATGCCTTTACAACTTGTGCACTTTGATTTTTAGGGCTTCACATATAATTCATCACTTGGTGGGTCTAGATACTATGTGACCTTTGTGGATGACTATAGTAGGTACACGTGGATATATTAAAAAAATTATAAAGATGAGTTGTTGGACAACTTTATGGATTTTAAACCTCATGTTGAAAAAAGAGCTTAATTATTATGTCTCATGCTTACAATTTGATGGTGGTGGAGAGTAAGTGTCAAAGAAATTTGGCAAATATGTAGCAAAATATGGGATGCTTAGGGCTATTTGAATTAGAAGAACATGCCTTTGTCTTATTGGGCTGAAGCAGTACTTATAGCCATCTATGTGATTAATAGAACACCTATAATAGGAATACATGAAAATACACCTTATGAGTAACTATATGGCTCCAAGCCTGACATCCAACATTTGAAACTATTTGGTAGTATTGGCTATGTTCATGTTCTCGATGACAAATAGAAGAAACTCGATCCTAAAGTAGTGAAATGTGCTTTCCTTGGATACTCATAAGATAGAAAGGCATACAAGTGTATTGTTTGGACTACACGAGAGATCTTTCTCAATTTTGATATCATGTTTCATGAGTTAGCATCTTGGTATGGTGCTAAATAGGGTACATTATATGATGACACTTCATAGGGTATGTCTAGCAGGGGATCTATTTAGAAGGCATCTAGTAGTGTAAGTCCTTGGATAGGCAAGCTAGAAAGCCATGGCTCCATCCATTGACATAGATACCGCAGTGATGGGGAGAGATAAAGGAAAATTGAAGGTTTTTGATGATGTTATAGGTCCATTGACTTTAGGATATGACTCTGAGAGTCTAGATAGCGAGTTTCACATACCTATAGTGGTTACACTTGGAATTAAGCAGAGATATATACTGACTCATGAGAAAGCAGAATCTAGTTCACCTCCATTGTGGAGATCATAGAGAGAAAGAAAGATGGTGGATAAGCTTACATACAATGGCGGATACTCAATGATAGAGGTGTAGAAATACAAAGAGCCTACATCTTCTGTAGAAGCAGTTAAGGATGAAAATTGGTGTAGAGCTATGGATTCTGAATATGAGACTTTGCTAACAAATAAAACATGGGATTTGGTTGAGTTTCCTAAAGGAAAAATGCCTTTTATATTTTAATAAGTAAATATATAAAAAATAGTTAATAAGTCATTTATGTGATATTCTCGTGGTCACATCAAACCTAGAAATCTAGGCCACCATAAAGGTGACAAAGGTTGTCATAATGAAGATCTTTCTCATCCTCATTAAAGTAAAAACTAATATTGAATTTCAATTTTGTTCGACATTTGATTACTTCCCTCCATTCTCACTCTCTTCTTTCTTTCCTCTCCTTACTAGTTTCTTATTCATTTTTCTTCTTGTTTCTAATTCACATAGTTTTTCAATCCTATCTTCTAATCACATCCTTAGATATGGACCAATCATCCAATGATCTCTGTACCTCTAGTAAAAGATCTCTCTATCATCTTCATATTGAGTTGGATAGTGAGTATGAACCAATAAAGAAGAGAACAAAACCCATTACTATTACAGAGTTTATGAAACATATACTCAAGTTTGAAAGAAAGAAGAATCTTGATCTTTGGTTAGATGGCAGGTTATACCCCAAAGATCCTAGCAAAAATAACACTCTGTCTTTCTATAATAGCTCTTAATTGATGAGGTTGATCGGTGGTCGTTATCATGGGTTTCTAGGTTATACACTTAACTTGGTTGTAGAAAAGGATATCCTCATATTGGAGAACCATCTTTTATCAAAACATAACAATGAGTTATTGTAGGAGTTAGAGGGCTATTAATAAAGGATTCATTCATTGGAGAAACACATCAAATCTTATAAACAAAAGCAAACTATTTTAGGCCTTCAAAATTGAAAAATGGCTCTTAAAAATATTGAGAGTCTTAAACAAGGAGGTGATGGTTGGAGTAAAAGAATCCAAGCAGTAAGGTACATTTTTTTCACTTTAAAAATATTAAAGATGGCTTTGTTTATAATTAATTGTATTGATTTGTGATGTTAATTTTGTTTAGGTCTTTTTACTAAATGCACGTGAAAGAGATTCTTTAAAAGCATCTCAATTTCATTATCATCTTCTTTCTTTAGTAGTTTCAAAATATATTTTGGAGAAGAAGAAATTGAAAAAGGCATAGAAACAATGCTTGGAGTCATTTATGAAGGATCATTATTTGGATAGTGAGTTAGTATAGAATACATTAGATAGTATTGGTATTAGTTGAGATGCTTATATGCAACTTTTTTAGCTTTTACAATCAAATATGAAGCAAGGATAGGTACGTAATTGCATACTTCCAAGGCCATCTGTGGTTAGAACTATCAGACAGAGAGTGAATAACAAAGTGATGAAGATTTTAGGTGAGCCTTTCCATATCAAGGCTAGCTTGAAAGGCAAGAAAAAGAAAGTTGTATTCAATGAATTTAATAATATTTTCCTTGACTTGCCCACCCTGCAATGTTTAGTGATTAAATTCTATGACTTGTCACTAGATGAGGCACAAGGAGTAGTTAGATTTGTGGTTAAACTTAATGAAAGTAAGATTATGAAATGCACAAAATTAGAGAGTGTATCTATTACCTTGACGAATAGAGCACATTCATCAAGTCATTGTAATCACTCAATGTCATTTAGCATTCAATTTGAACATAATGTTTGGTGGCTACTAGAAACATTCAAAGTAGATATACAAATAAATTTGATATATTGTATTGGGTTTTTCATCAAACACCAATACTTGATGTTATTAAGAGACAATTGGCAGAAGAAGAGCTATTTGTTGAGGGATTTGAAAACTATAAGATTGAATGGTATATAGCTGGTGCCCTAAAGACACTCAAATATATTGCAATGTATCAAAGGGACCCAACTCTAGATCTCCTTGCCTATATTTCATATCCCTAGCAATAGAGTTGAACTTAAGAAATTGGAATAGAGCTTCCTCTAGGCTCATCAAGGATCCATAGTTTAAGCTAGTCCTAGATATTCCTTTAGTGAATGCCCATATATGTACACTTCATGCCCTTTGTAGGATAATTGAAAGGCTTGTTCATCTTTATATAGCGTTTGCATAGAAGCTGAAGTGATTATCAATTAGAACATATGCTATAACAAAGATTAAAAAAGTCTTATTTGCATGATGGAAATGTTGTTATTGAACCAGATCTTCAAAAGTCTAAGGATGGCAATTGTGTCCCCAAAAAGCCATCTATGGGTGGAGTGAAGGCTAGAAGGTTCATAGGATTTCATGGTAGACTTGGTAAGATAAACTCTAGGAATGGTGGCTCAACTATTGGATACAATTAGTGAAGTCCCTACGTAATGTAGTTAAGGATCATGCTCATAACAGACAAGCTCGGAATAGAAAAAACAATGTTTGGGAAACACTAGACAAATTATTTTATTATGATAAAATTGAATGGAATGATGATGATCTCAATGCCTTGAAAAAATAAATGAGTCTTTTTAAAAAGACAATGGCAAAAGCTTAGGATGACCAACACTTCACTCAGTATATGGTAAGAAGTTTGTATATGTATGTCTCTTCATTATCTAACTCATATAAGGTTTATTATTAACTTTCTTTATTTATTAACTATGCATCATATTTTATATAACCATGCTCCATATTTTATCAGAAAATATGAATCTCTATCTATCTGGTCAACCAAAAGTATGGAAAAATCACATTATCAAGCAAGAATTGAATACTTTAGACACACAAGACATGGAGGTGGAAGGTATAAAGCAAACAATTTACTAGAAGTCTTCCAATGGTTCTATAGATAAATTTGGCACAAATTCAAGCTCAAAGACATAACCACATCATGTAATACATCATCTTTGGCGAGGACTATACAAACTATCACCCAAAGAAGAAAAGAGGGATATTTAAACTCTTGTGCAAAACAAGGATTTTCAAAATGGTTACAAACTAGATAAAGAGATGGAAAAATATGGGTTTTAAGAAACCCTTGACATCTTTTAGTTTGACTCTATTATAGAAGAGTGTTTAGTTTCAAGCAACTTACTAGGGCCTCTAGAGGAATCTTTTGTTTTATCCCACTCAATAAGACCTCTACATTTCAAGAACTCTTGTTTTCTATATCTTGGAAGGAGCTTCAAGTTCTTGGCATATCCTACATGGGAGAGCAAATAAGAGCCAGGGACTCCAAAGTATCCTATCCTACATCCACTATATCCAGGCATGAAGCAAAAAACTCTTACATCTTCTTTCTTCTACACCAAAATTATCTTATCTGATCCTCTATTGAAAACCTGGGATCCAATCACCTTGGAGATAGCTTTCAAAGCCATCATTGGGCAGGCTTGAAGAGCTTGACAACCTGTTATGATACATTATAACTATTTGATTATTTAAGCTTTCAATATAATAATGACCAAGGCCTTGACTTTTGCCAAGCTTCAATGGCCTTGAGCCCTTGGCTCTTCCAAGAAAGTTGTCTAGACCTTCAATTTCTATCTGTATAATAAACCACAATAGTGTAAGATATTAATAGATAAATATCCTATAATATTTTCTTAAAAAGTTTTCTATATGTATATCCTCTATATCACATGTGTTCAAGGACTATTTATAAATATCCTTATCTATGAATTTTTCTTAAATAAAACATACCATTTTCTATTCAATTTGTAAATAACTCCTTAATATTACACCCTTTGTATGTAAAAAAATGTATAAAAATATTATTTTAAAAATATCTTATTTTGAACCCACATGATATACACATATATTCATGAGTAACTTAACTGAGAATATTTGTCTATAATGCATAACAAACTCTAACGTAAACCTCAATGGGGATATCTTAAAATTATCTTCCATACCTTAGGGTTTTCATCTTCTTCAAGAAGATTATCATCATAAAGATTTGTTGAAATTTTTGGTTTCTCCTCTGATGAAGACTTCAATTTCTCTTCATACCTTATGTCATTAATACCAAGTCTCTACTAAACTTGTAACTCTTCTTCCATAGGCTGCCTCTCCTTTTCATATTCCATGATCTGGTTAATACGTGAATGTAAGGCATAGAGCTATCTTGAAAATGATCTCCCTCAACATCAAGACTTGCTAGCAATTCCTATTCATAACCTATAAAATTCTTATCATTTTGGCCCCATCCTACAAGGATTGCTAAGCAGTAATCTTCTCTGACATAAAAAAGGTGTTGAATATAATTTACCAATACATATATCTTTTTATTGATGAGGTGAGTGGGAAATGTTGGAACACAATCAAGAGGATCTTCTTCAATCTCTGCACTCAACTCTATCTTCTTTTCTTCCACTTTTGTAATATTCTCACTTTTAAACAAATCAACATTAAATCCTTGCACTAGTTGGTTCTCAACATTCTCCTGAAACATTTTTTCATTTTCTTCAACCTCTTTATCTTTACTTGTAATATCCTCTATCTTCTACTCGTATATTGTATCTAAAGAAGAACTATCCATTTATTGAAGGTATACAAGAAATCCAACATCATTGTGGACAAGAAGACATTGATGCTGATCCTGATGAAAAGGACATTCTACTTCCCACTTCTTGAATTCCTCATCAATGAGGCTAAAATTTGTTTGCAAAGTTGTTCGACTTCAATTGGTAGCTTCCACCACATTACTATAATGGACAAACCCCTCAATATCTAGGACTTGCACATGTCTACCATAACACTTCCTATAATCCTTTAATTTGTCTTCAAGATCCTTCAGAGCTCTTGCGAATCAAAGGGAACATTGAGCATATCTATGATGTATATGAATCTACATGAATTTCTAATTGTATGGAGAAAATCAAAGAGCTACTCATTGCACATATCCTTCAGATTCTCTTCCTCCATTCCCTCTAAAGAAATTTTCCTTTTAGCCATCCTAATTACTCATAGAACCAAATTCTTAAACAACAAGACAAGTTTAGGAATACAAAGAACCAATCCACATTTTCTTACATCCAAATAAACAAGTAAGATTTGTATATGACCTGATTGCCTTTAAAATGACTCAATAAAAAGTAGCAATACATTTTTCAATCTACATCACTTGGAATGTTCACTTAATATGGAGATTTATGAGTTTAGGACTTATGAAATGTGAGTTCAGTATCTAAGCAGCAAATCGTGGCATCATCTTTCGCCTTTCATTAGGCATTTGTGACTCATGAGTTGATGAGGCTTATCGTGTTTCATTGGATAAAATTTACCATTCAAAAATGGAAAAAATTAACACAAGTAAATACGAACTCCTTAAAATAAAGTATTCAATCATTTATATTGCTCTTAGTGGAATTAAGAATAAATCACAACACTTGTGTATAAGAGAAATGACTAGTAGAAGTTGGTTACCTTAGAAATGTATTGCTTTGTGATCATGAACTAGTTTCGGCAAGAGCACACACATGCTTGGCTTACAATGTGTAAGGTGTATGGTTGTGGGAGAGAGAAAAAAAATGTGCAAAAGGAAAGTTTGTGTAAAAACTAGCTTGACTTGGCTTCACAATGTGTATTTATTTATAAACCGTCACCTTGTAACTCGCATAAAAGATACCATGCACTATTTTAAAAAGGCTATATTGAAATTAGAAAAATAAGGCTTAAAAATCTTCCCTTTCACTTGAAAAATAATGCGATAAAAGTGCCATAACGTCCAAAAAGGTCAATGGCACATGGCAGAAGTTCCAAGGTGACAACGGTATACTTGCCACACATGTGAAGTAAATTGCTCATTATACTTTGAGGCAAGGTCCTTTTGAAAAGATTTTTTAAACCACAAAATGAATTTTCGAACCACTAAGCTCCTTTCTTGCTCCGAATCACTAGTGTGAGGTAGCTTCATCACAACTCAAAATTTTCCAATACCTAGCACACAAGGTAAGCTTTCATCATAAATAAGGTTCCATAATGCACAATATTTCCTATAGTCTTGGACTAAAAAGAAGACATTTCCTCTATGATAATGCAATTTTCTCTATACTTATGTAATGTTCTTTAAGAGATCTTAGCCATCTTTATATCATTTTTTATTTATGAAATTTCTCTCAAATAAAACCAAAATTGATTTTTGAACATATGAAACACGAAGATGGTTGCTCTCTCTCATGCACATGTCTTCATTTCACGTTCCATATGTCATATTATGCAAGGGTGTTGCCATGCACTTTGAAGCAAATACTCTATATTACCTTTTAATGTTTTTTGCCTAGATTTTTTATATACATGATAGCCACTTCCATTGCATAGGCAATGTAAAGATGTGTAGCAACTATGGTGTCAGTAAGGGATATTGGCAATGTAAAATATTTTAAATGGAAAGTCTGTACATTTTAAATATGCCAGTCTCCCTTACTGACACCATATTTTACATTTTAAAGACTTTCAATATTTTAAATATGCCTCCATATAGAAATAAGAAAGGTGATCCAAGTCCTAAGATTGAAGATGTTATCCATGAGAAAGAGGAAAATGCCATAGAAGAGCAAGCAGATAAATGGAGGGAGTATAAAAGGAAGAAGGCATAAGAAAAGGAAGTAGAGTAGCTACCATCTTTTGAAAAAGAGCTATCTACCCTTCTTGAAAGGGCTGATCCTGAGGACTTCAATGTTTATTGCTTTTTACTTAGTGATATTAACAGAAGATATGATATTTTTTTACTGTGACTGTGTTCAAATTCTCAAAAATAAAATGAGAGAAGTAAATGACTCTATTCTTCTTGTTGGGATGAGATATAATATACCCAAATTTATTTTTACTTACTATATTTTTTAACCAATATGCTTTTATTTTTATTCTCACTATCTCCATTCCTTTTGCTAGGTATGTAATGCATGAGCTCTCCTTTGATATACAACAAAAAATTGAGGTTCTTGATCCATCTATCTCATACTATATGAGGAGTGAGCTTGATGCAAGTGCATTTTCATCGGTTCAATCCAATTGACTTTGAAACTTTCGAGCTCATTATAATTCCATACAATGAAAATTAAGTAATTTGATATTTTGTTAGATTTTATTTTTCTAAATTATTGAAGTACTGTTGTGTGGCCAAAACACAAACCAAAATACAAGTATTGAGATCCACCAAAAAGCCCTTTCCTTTCTCTTTCTTTCTCATCTTATACATCATCATGAGTCATCTCAAGAAAGTACAAATTGAGCCGTTGAAACGCCTCTCACCGCCATGCTGGCAATCCCGAGAACCTGATGACTCCCAATCCTCTCTTGCCACATCATCATATATGACATCTCCGCCTGAAAAGCAGGATAAGACATGTGTGGGGGAAAAAGGGAATCTAAAGCTTTTTAGTCTTTGCTTTTTTTGAACTATGTGTGGACTTTTTGTTGTGGTGGGAATCCGTTGGGATGCCTGTTGGATAGATAAGTTTTTCCTTTTTGGATGAGGTTGTAGAGGGGACTGTTGTGAACGTTGCATCTCTGGTGCTTAGCGGTAAGTGTTGTTGATTCAATAGGCAAGGGCATTGGTTGCCCTGTTCTAAGTCTACTGTTCTCGTCACTCGATCCTATGTCTTGCACACTTGTTGTTTTGGTATAGTGTTGTTCTCTGATTATTGCTGCTTGATGTATTAGGATTTCATGGTTAACTATGTAATGATTTTTTGTCCTGGTTCCATTTGGTGCAACAAGTTGATGGTGGGCTTGGAAAACTATTGGATTGACACAAACTGATGTTGTTTGCTGTCATATGCTATCTTTGAGAAATGGCTTGAAGTATGGTTTGATCCTTTGGACATGTGCCACTGTAGTGGTTCCCCTTTCTATATTTTTCAGCCGATATGTATATTGCCTCAATATTTCTTGTACTTCAAAGGGGCCTATCCACCTATGAATAAAAGATTCTGATAATCCTTTTCTTCTTGTTGGGAAGTAGACACTTACAAGATATCCTTATTTGTACTCTTGATGGTCATGTTGGGAATCATAGATCTTCTTTTGTTTTTGTTGGGCTTGTTGCAAATTCGTTTGAGCTGCACACCTTAGCATAGGCTAATATGTCGACATGTAGGCATACCAATTGATGGCGTCCTTATGATTTGGTTGTATTTTCATGGTTGTTAGATCAGGGGGAAATATTGGATCACGACCATATAGAGCATGACTGCACTGATGTCCTGTATGCACATGTTACAAATGGTAGCATGCCATCCCACTTTTGGTGTAGTGGATCCATGTGCGTGGATAGCATCTGTTTGATGGTCCTGTTTAGCCTTTCTGTGAAGCCATTAATTTGCGAATGATATGGGGATGTATAAACCTGCTTAATGCCCATGCTTTGTGAAAGAACTTTCATTATTTCACTTTTAACTTGTTTTCCCTGATCTAACAATATTTTTTGTGGGCAAGAATGTTGTAGAATGAGCTTCTTCAGCATGAACTCTCCAATGCTTGTTGCTGTACTATCTGGTAAGGCCTGTGTTTCACACCACCGTGTTAAATAATTTGTTGCTACTACTATGTATTTGTTTCCTGCTTTGGATTGTGGAAAAGGGCCAATGATGTCCTAGCCTATGAGTTCAAATGGGGTTGTGATTGGTTGTAGTTTGCCATGTTTCATTTGAGGTGACTTATATGGTTGACAAATATGGCATGATTTTACATACTCGGAGACAGTGTGTCTCATTGACGACTAGTAGTACTTGGCTCTCAAATTTGTTAGTAGTTTGTGAAATCCCAAATGTCCAAACATGGGATTGGTGTGATAATACTCCATATATGTATGTATTAAAGCAGCTGGGACATAGAATCTTAGTGTTGTGTCTTGAATGTAATACAACAAATTATCCCCTAACTGGAATGAGTTTGTTACTTTATTTGTCGGGTCCCTCTTTATTGTCAAGATGATTGCTTCTATCTTGGGGTCTGATGGTTGCATTAATGCTAATGTGTTCTTATCAGTGGGAATATGACATACCTGGGTATTTTGTATTTCTAGAATTCTTGATAAACTATCTGCAATGATGTTGTCTTGACCCTTAGTGTATTTGATGATAAAGTTGTATTCTTGTAAAGCTAATATCCAACATAATAGCCTTCTTGACGGGTGTGTTTTCTACATCATTGGTATCAATGATGATATGCTTCAATGAGAATATTTTTACCATGTAGATAGGGATGTAATTTGTTTGTGGCCACACAATGGCTAACAACTCTTTTTCTGTTGTACTATAGTTTGCTTCTGACTTTGTTAGTGCATGACTGATGTATGAGATAGGTTGCCATTTCCCATCCTGATATTGATGTAATAGTACTGCCCCTAAACCAACATTTGATGCATCTGTCTGGAGTTTGAAGGCTTTGTTGAAATTCGGATAGCTGTACAATAATGTTGTATTACTTCCTTTAGATTTTGAAAGTTGTCTTCACATTGTTTAGTCCATTCATATTTTTGCCCTTTTTTCAACAAATTTCTTAAGGGTAATGTCTTACTTGCTAGATTTGGTATAAATCTTATTGAAAATGTGATCAAACCAAGGAAGCTATGAAGTTTCTTTATGGTTCAAGGTCGTGGAAATTGTTGTATTGTATTGATCTTGATTGGGTCGATGCGGATATCCTCTGCCGAAATGATGAATCCCAAAAACCTTAGGCTTGTGGCTCCCAATCTGCATTTGCGTGGTTGAAGCTGCAAGTTGTACTTCTGGATTCTTTGTAACACTTCCTGCAGGAACCCTTTATGCTCTTCCCATGTTTTTGTATGGATCAAAATGTCATCCAAGTAGATCACTAATGCCCTTTTATCTATCAAATCTGCAAAAATATGATTGCCCATGCATTGAAATGTGGTACCTACATCACTCAATCAAAATGGCATTTGGGTGAATTGATATAAGCCATTCGTTGTTCGAAAGGCTATTTTGTGAGCGACCTTCAGTGCTAGAGGAATCTACCAATATCCAGATGCTAAGTCAAGTGAGGTGAATTAACTTGAGTGCCCCAATGTATCCAATAAGTCATCTAGACTTGGAAGCGGGTAGACATCATGTTGTGTGATCTTGTTGAGAGGGCGAAAGTCGATGCAAAACCTATAGGTCCCATCATCTTTCTTAATGAGATATGGTTCAGAGGCCCAATCACTGGAAGATGGTAAAATGAATCCCTATGAAAGCATCTCCTTCACTACATCATTTATATATTGATTTTTGATTGGTGACCTTCTTCGCATTGCCATCTTGATTGGCTTGGCTATTTATTTTCTAATCTCATGGAAAATTGGCAGTTTGATAGTGTTAGTAGTTGTCTTTTTTGTAAGTAGGGCTTGATATTTTTGGAGTATGTCTTTGATGTCTTGTGTTCTAACTGTTTGTGTGACTAATGGTGATTCGGTTATTAAGTGCATGCATTCTATAGTTCCTCTATTTTCTATGGCTGTAAGTGGAATATTAATGTTGTGTCCCTAGCTAGCACATCCCTTTGTAGGCTTGAGTTGCTCACCAAGGCACATGGTGGAGATCACTCGTTCGCTAGGTCATTTTGCGATTGGGATTCTCTTAAAGAGACTCTGCATGTGGGTGATGTAGTCTGAGATATCATCCTTGTCCTTCTAACCGAAATTCATCAATCTAATGATGAGGTTGTCAGAGTATCCCGCCTTAGAGAATCTCTTGATGAAGAGACTCTTCAGGGTATTAAAGTCATTGCGTTTGACATTGTCTAAACTAGTGTACCACATCCGTCCTTTGTCTCCTAGACAAAGTCCAAAAGCTTGTGCACACTGAGCAAGGTCCACGAGGCCATTTGCCTTGCACTCCACAAAGCTGTATGGGTCATTGTCGAGCTGATATTTGTCGAGTTACTTAGCAACCATAGGTATCTTGGTCTGACTCCTAGAGTTCAGGGTGACTCCTAGTCCTGCTAGCAACATAGTCTCTAGAGCTGCTCCGCTTTGCTCTGTGTAGCTATGTTGTCTAAGAGTTGCTTCGTGAGAAGCTCGCTTAGCATAAGATCAGTCTCTAAGACTCTCTCCCTCTCAGCATTCGGTCCTATCCTGGCTCTATTGGCGAGAGCTAAGACACATTGGACTTCATGCATTTCTATGCCTTGTGTCAGATTTTGAGCTCGTTGCTCTCAGTTGTAGGCGGCCATGCTTTGTAGTGCTTCCCTTGACAACCTTCTCTCCTCCTCTAGATCGGCTAAGATATTCTCGACTAGTCTACCATGATGCGCCATTTTGGTTTGCAAGTCATACCGGGTCATCAGTTGTTGATGGGTGTCGACTGGGAATTCTCCCAAGTCAAGCTTGTTATTTTCCAAGTTGGCACTAGTTCTCGACATATTGCTGACTTCTTAAGCAACTAGGACATCGATCAAATGGGTGAGTTCCTTGTTATTTAAAGCAATCCTCAATGTTATTGGCACTCAGATGCTAGTAGTGGGCTCTTCAAGATATGCAAAATCAGGCTTTTAACTTTTTTAAAAATGCATATCAAATATTTGATTAATATAGTGTGCAAATCCAATGAAAACAATACAATGCAGCACACACTTTCCTAATTATTTCGTGTGTTTAACAGCCACTCTAACTAGTTTGTTCTGGTCTCTATAGCATCCTAAACATGTGGTCTGAGGGATAGCACGTTTGGTAGATTAGTATGGGTCTCTATGGGGATACAAGACTAAGAGTTATTGCTGTAATCATTTTCTAGACCGTTGAATCTTAGCTCACCAATCCGAGAGGAGCATCGCTCTCCCACCCCAGTAAGCCCAACCATCTCACTTTTAGTAGCAAGAAAACATGGAGAGAGTTACTAATAAAAAGGAGAATGACCAACCATCTCAACAACAAGCACAAGAAGTCAATCAGTGAGTAGCAAGGCTAAAAAACTATCAAGTCAAGGAGAGATAAAAAGGTCACTCTCAAAATCCCCTTAAGAAGAACTCAATCCACCTCCAAAGGAAACATAGAGTTGCAAAGGGTGGAGGAATCGAAGAGACTAAAAGAATGAGTACAGGAACCAAGCCCCTTCTGTGGACACAACAAGTACAATCAGAAGAGAAAAGGGCTCCATGCCAAGCTATGCATTCCTTGGAAAATCTCTTAGGCCCCCTTGAAATGTAATTACTATAGAGTATCCAGATGATGTCTAGCATGCTCCCTCCCATCCATGTATATCAGAGTGCCACAAAAATTGCACCTAGGGGTCTTCAAGTTAGGCATGTCTGGTGACCTTGGTAAGAGTTGGCTCCATGTCTAACCCCCTAGCCCTTCTTCCTGTCCCCCCACTTCAGAGTTAGGGAACATCAAGTGTAGGACACACCTAAGGAGTTTGTGCTTAGACCTATTTCCCTAAGTCACACCCACAACACCTCCCCTATACACAAACAGGGTCCTTAAGCGTGGGACAACACCACAGGCTTTCCTGAGGGGTTCAACCAAACTCCTAGTTTCACTAGCAATGGATACCATACAACACTGCACAATGAGGTAGACACAACCCTAGGTAGTGTACTTTTTTAAAAAAAAAGGTATACTCAACAATGGCAACAATCGACATCGAAGGCCCCCACTACCCAATTAAATCTATTCTCGGCCTCTGCAATCTATCATCCAATTTTTATGCTTCTTCTCCTCGTCCAATCTCCATAAAGCCCCATCATCGACCCACAGAGCAACCCTTCAACCACTCAAGCCCTCATCAATGACTGTAGTGAGTGCCATGGGACTGGCACTTGACTAGGAGGGGGTTAATGTTAACCCCAATGCAAAGAAAGCAAAAATAAAATTTAAAATATGTAAGGCAAAGTGGAAAAAGGCGGCCTCACAACTGAAGAAATGGGAGGATAAAAGGCCAAAAGCGCAAGGCCAACATTAAAAGTTCAAGGCAAGTGCAAAAGAGAAAAGGTACATCTTAAATATAAAAGCGCACTTTAAATCCTTATTAAAGAGTGGCAGGCTCCCTCCTATGCAATTTGTAAATGTAAATGGGCATGGATGAAGGCACAATATAAATAGGAAAAGAGGACCTTGGCTAAGATGGCCAGTCATGTAAAAAGGGATGGGTGCCCAAAGGAGATTAAGATTAGGGTTTTGTATAAAATGTAAAAAGTGAATGAAGAAGCTCATTCTTGTTTTTAGCCAAAACTAGCTCTCCTATTCTCTTCTTGTTCTTGTTCTTGCTTACTTGAGCTTGTGCTTGAGAGAGGGAGTGTGAGGGAGTGAGTGTATGAGGGTGAGGGACCGTGGTGGAGAAGCTCTCCATCTTCTCCTCTATTCTTCTTCTTCTTCTCTTCTCTTATCTCATAGTGGCAATGGAGTATAGACCTTGGAGCTTGAGGATCAAGCTTGCTTGAGCTTGTACCTTGGATTGTGGAGCTACCAGAGTGCTTGAGGGAGGAGGCAACTCAATCAAGCATGGAGGTAAGCTCACTACACTCATAGGTGTAAGAGTGCATACGGCTATGTGAGAGGTAGCTATTGCACTTGGTTTGAAATGCTTGAAGCAATAAGCGGTTCTGTCCCTCCCTCCCTCCCTCTATTTTTCTCTCTTTCTCTCTCTTTGTTTCTATTTCTTTCTCTCACTCTCTCAATCTCTCTATTTTTCTCTCTCTTCCCCTCTCTCCCCCTCTTTGTTTCTCTATTCCCCCTCCCTTTCTCTTTGTTTCTCTCCCCCTCTCACTCTCTCTTCTCCCTTCTTTCTTTGTTTCTCTCTCTCTCTCTCTCTCTCTCTCTCTCTTTGTTTTTCTTTCTCTCCCTCCTCTCTCTTTCTCTCCTTGCCTCTCTATTTTTCTCTCGCCCTTTGCATTTTTATTTCTCTTCTCCCTCTCCCTAATTGTTTCTACACCTCTCGATCCCTCTGTTTGTCTTTCTCTCTTCCCTCTCTTCCCTCTTTGTTTCTCTTCCCCTCTCTATCTCTCTGTTTCTCTCCCTGCCTCTCTATTTCTCTCACTCTTCTCTTTTTTTCTCTCCCATCTTCTCTCTCTCTCTCTCTCCCTTCCTCTCTCTTTTTATCTCTCTTCCCCACTCTTTCTTTGTTTCTCTCTCCCTCCCTCCTCTCTCTCTCTTTTTCCTCTCTCTCCTTTTTTGTTTCTCTCCCTCCTCTATTTCTTGCCCTCTCTCTCTCTCTCTCTCTCTCTCTCTCTCTCTCTCAATGCATCTCTTCACAAATAAAAAGATAAAGAAAAGAGAAGAAAATACAAAAAACAAAGAGAGGAAAACAATGTACCTACCTCAAAGGCTCGAAGAAGAAACCCTTCTCCTTCTTGGCTTCCCTTCCTTTTCTCCTTTGCACTCCTCTCCTCCTTCGCAAGTGGTGGTCTCTCACACACACACACACACACACACACACACACACACACACACACACACACACACACAAAGCTTCAAGTCCTCTCCCTCTCTCTTTCATTTTCTTTCGCTTGTTTTCTCAAAAAATATCGGGCTTAGGTTCTTGTTGATGTTTTTTTTCTTTGTATGCCCTTGCTATTAGCATAAAACATAGTGATGCAATTAACGATTGCACCAATTTGCATAAGAAATGATCATCAATATATCTTCATACCATTGTAGTGAATCTTAAGAATGAAAAGTGTGATTGTGTTGCTTATTGTGATGCAAAGGTCTAAATTTTATTTTTTGGAAAGATGGAAAATTTCATTCAAGAGAGACAAGATTGTCTCATGAACTAAATTTTGGTAAAGGGAGTATGGAGAAATGGCTTGAGAAATTAGCAGCAAGAAATACATTTACACTATAGAAGTTGTTACATATAGCCCTCGCAAATGGAGGAATCTCTTGGTTCTCTTAGTACATGCAAGGCTATTGAGAAATCTAAAGTTTGGTCTTTTGCTTTAGATTATGAAGAAAAGGAAAAAATAGCTAAGGTTGAATTGTCATGTGCTAGTTAGAATATACGGAGTATCATAGGATGGGATGCTTGATGGATTCATTTACAGCTTATGTATACTTGGCAAAAGTGTAGAACATGGATGCTATTGTAGAGAAAAAGAGAAGAGATAATGAGGTTGTAGGTACTTCGAAAAAGCAACACATGACACAAAGTAAAATGGAGTAGTTGAAGGCTTCTAAAAAAGCAATTCTTGAACACATAATGAAAGATGTAGTGTAGGATAAAAAGCTAGTTGGAAAGAAGAGAGGCAAGCAACCTAGGTATAAGCTACAATCACACATTAAGACACTACAAATATGATAAAATTATTAAGGAGTGCATCCTTGGTAGCAAGATCGAGTTTATGCTTGGTGAGGTACTTGGTCTTGTTAAGCATGAGTTTCATGATGAAATAATTTATATAATTAAGAGAAAATGATAATTTATGGAAAAGTCTAGTCAGGCATTGATGCATGTTGATGAGGAACTAGATTCTCAAGGTATTTATTCGAAATTTGCTAATGATTCCATTATTGTTTGAAAATGGGCTGAACTTAAAGTTGGGGTGATTGAGGATGGAAAGAGTGATGTAATGGGAATTTCATTGTGAACATCACTACTCATAGAGATGTTATGTAGCATCAGTCTCATGAAGAAGAGAAAGGTAGTTTTATTAATAGAAGTCATTATTCACATACACATTGGGTAAGAGCTACAACTAAAATAGTTGCGAAGATAGATAAATAGGAAACTCCATGTATTTTATTATTGGATCATGCATTTGAAATCAATGTTATGACATGTAGTTTGCATGAGAATAATGGTTGGCGAGTGGTGGATGTAGACCATGGTTGGAGAATGCAGGCTACGAATAACTTGCCTAGTGAAATTTATGTTGCTTGCCCCAATGTACATCATTTTTTCATGAAGTATACTTGTAATTATCTAGTTATCTTGGGGCAGCTATGCATTGTGACAATAAGGATGGAGACAAAAGTGATTGATGATGGATTTTCATATGCTTGTGTTAGGGGAGTAGAGATGGTAGAAGAGCAATACAATTCTTAACTATTTGTGTTAATCATCTGCAATGGTCAAATGTAGAGTATTTTTTAAAAATAAAGAAAATCATATGGATTTTTCTTGAAAGAAGGTTATCTCTAGAAGCATGCAAAGAAAAAGAATGGGGCTCCATTGTGAGTCATTGGGAATAGAGCTACTCATAAGGTATTGATTATGCAAGAATTTATTGGTGGTAGAGTATGTATAAGCATATAACACACTTTGTGGAGCAATACTAGCTAGATGTACTCTGCCATGAGACATAGAGATGGATCACAGCTAACTTATCCATTGCCCATGCACTATAAATGGGTTGTTGATCTAGTGAGAATGCCAATAGGTCTCTAGTAGATATAGTATCTTGTACTTGCACATGAAGATCTAACAAATCATGTGGAGGAAAGGCCTCTCAGTACAAAGAATATAGGTTGTCTATATTTTTCTCTTGGAACAAGTGTTTTTCTTATATGGATGTTTTGGCAAGGTTACATGTGACAAAGGAGAATTGGATTTAGATGCTGCTTGTGAGTTCTTCTCATGGTTGGGAATTTAAGTTGGCACTAAGTATAGCGTACAATCTAGAAGGTAATGGCTAGAGCAAAAGTGGACACTTGCCTATTATTAAGGCACTAGCAAACGTGTGTAGAGGCAAGATTAAGGAGTGGCCAAGGATGTTACCATTTGCATTATGGATTGACAATACGAAGCATAGTGTAGTGACATGTTTCATGCATGTTGAATCTATGTATGGTCGGAAACCCATCATATCGATTGAGGAGATGGTTGCTACGAGGAGTGTGCTACCTTGGCAAGAAGGGTTGAGTAGAGAGAACAAGAAGAGGTTTGATAAGAAGAATTTACTAATACCAAGGGCAATATAAGAGGATGATTGGGTGTTGATTTATGATAGCAGCTTAGAAACTAGCACATTGCTATTTGCAAGGTTTTGAAGTAGTGGTTTGATCCATATGTAATATGACATGTACATGACAATACTAACTATTTACTTAGTGAGTTGGATGGAATTGCATCGTGACTTCCTATAGCAGGTAAGTGGATCAAGCTCTTTAAGCAGCACAAATTTGAAACATGTGAGGTGGAGGATCTAGAGATGGCCACTCATTACAGTATTGATGATAAGGTTAAATCAAAGGATGGAGATGAAGACTTTGAACCTATGGAGTTTGTTGAAAGAATAAAGTCAATGTTAATTCTACATGTTTTGGTTTGCTTAGCTTGGTAGTTGTACCTAAATACATTATAGGACTAATAATGTTAGTCTTCTAGTAGACTTGACTTAATAATTTACTTGTGGAAGAGTTCATTTAATCAAGCATGATGGAGTCTAGAAAGTCACCTTGAGGTGTGACTTGGAGTAAAGACTTGTGAAGTCACTTAAGTGACTAACTTCAGGGTTTGAAAAAGAAGAAAGTGTGTAGTGTAGGAGAGGGTAGCAAATACATTTTTGGTGCCATCTAAACATGAAAGGGTTGTTGCTATTCGTGACCTATTTGCTAGTTGTGGAAGGCATGCAATTGGAGAAAGACAAAGGGAAAAAAGGCTACAGCATTCAGGGGTAGCAAGAGGTGATGGGATTCATGCATTGAGTGGCAAAGAGGAGAGTGTATGGGCTGCTTTTGACTTTATAGTATAGGGTAAAATAGGGAAGCAAGTGGTTCATGACATTTGGAGGCTCAAACAAGGATTCTCAAGTGTTTAAATGCTTGATTCTTGTTGTCATCTATGAGTAGACATGGAATAGACATCAAATATCAAGATTTTATGAGATTTATGGGCATCAAGGAGTGTGTTCCTCTTGCTATAATAAAATTGTAATACAATATTTATGTATGGATTTATACAAGATTTATGTATAGATTTGGATGTATATATGGATTTATGAGGTACATGTCTTTGATTTTGGTCTATGTATAGTAGAGAACTTGATATATGCTAGAGGATTTTTGAGCTATAGTCTCACTTTATGTGTTAGGAAATCATCCTGTGTGTTTGCATGCCTATGATATAGGCATCTTATATGGATGTATTGAGTTGCAGTGCTGGACCATAGATGGAATAGAACCATTGGATTGCACCTCTAGCAATGTCTTTCACTTCATCTAAAAGTTGAATACTCTTTCTTTCTTCCTTATGTGTATCTCACTCTCTCTAAACCCTTTTGTCTCATACCCTAGTGGTAGACCTTCTACCTTACATTCTCTAATAACGAGCTACTATGTTAAGGTGTTGACAGGGCTAAGGGGTCAAGGAATACCCTACATTATGCAAGTCAACCTAAATGGAGAGTCCATAGGTTCCCCTAAAGATACCTAGATAGTACTAAAACATGTTATTCTCTTGAGTGGCTACGAGGTAAATAGAACTCTCCTAACTTTTGGTGTTTACACCATGCATGAGGGCGAGGTACACGTACATGCAATGTCATGTATGCGTGTATATGTGTATGTGCGAAAATTTAAATTATTGGAAATTATCCACTTGTCCTTTTCATGTGTGTCTTAGGAAATTTCAATCCATAGTAATGCAATCATTTAATTTTTTATTTGACGTATTGTGTGGTAGAAATTAGATCTCAATAAATTCATGTCTATGGCTATAGATATTCTTTCAAAAAACAAGATAAATAGGAAGGACATTAGGTTGAAAATGATTCCCAAAGCATTTTTTCAAATGTTTGAAGCTTCTCCCCCCCCCCCCCCCCCCTTTTGAAGCTTGTTCTTGGGCATCATTTAGTTTATTTGAACTTCTTAGAGTAATTTTAAAGCTTCAATACTAGTAGAAGGAGTAGCAACAACATGAATTGTGCATGTTACGGCTGCCCACTACTTGACATTCTTAGCCCCATCCTCCAGCTCTTGGCACTACTCCCGGCACTTGGGAACCTTCAAACTCTTCCACAACATTGGTCTTGTAATCTTACACATCATTTGAAGCTCTCAGGATCAACCATTGCCTCATGGTTTATGACAGTTTGTTGTCATACTATTTGGACTGCACTTCACTCATTGTTTAGAGATCACTTATGCTTTTTGGTATGTCTATTTGATGCTAGATCATCTGGGGATGTTATGCCAATGTATTGGAATGCTATGCAACTAATTTAAGCACTCTTTTTCTCACTTTTACAGAGGTTTATTATTGCTATAATAAGTAAGGCCGAATGCTCTTTTATCAAGGATCTTGTATGCTTGTTGCTATTGGATGCTTCCTAAGCACTTTGGATGCCACACTGGGATATACCATTGATATTACATGCTTGGTTATGCTCTTTACATGTGTTTAAGCTAAGATCAGAGCTTTGACTCTTCACACTGGTTGTCATCCACTGTTACGTATGGTCCTTTATTACTGCTCTATAAGAGCTTTGCAAGTTATTTGGGTCGTCAAATCTGTTCGAATATGTGCTACTTGGATCTTGGATCATGCTATAATTGCAAATTACGACATTGTTTGTGTGAGAAGTCACCTTGATTTGATAGTTCTTTTTATTGAGTTTGTGGACAAATCATTACTTGGTTAGTACCCCTTGTTTTTAGCTTGATATAGTAGTGGTTTTGGGACTGATTTGTAGGTTATTATAGCCACATGTTTTTCCATTTTATGCATTTACCTAGTCGCATTATGATGACTAGTGATTCTAATGATAGTGCTATCTTTAATATTGACAAGTTGGATCGCACCAACTATAGCTATTGGAAGGCCCAACTTTGGCAAGTTTTAGTGCAAAAAATATAGGTTAAGCCTTTGAAACATGAGGGTGTCAAGCTTGAACATATTGATATAGAGAATAAATTATATGAACTATGTAAGTCTACCATCATATTATCCCTCTCCAACTTGGTGTTCTATAATGTTGTCTCTGATGGGCAATCCACATGGGACTTATGGGATAAGATTTGCAATGTCTATGATGACAAGTAGAGCCCTGCTTCTCAGATGTATTAGCTCAAGCAACTCATGAACCTTTGCATGAAGGAGGGAACTTCCATGTTAGCCCACTTAAATGATTTTCATTCTATTCTCATCCTTTTGTCTTCACAGAGAATTGAATTCACTATTAATCTTTCCCCTTTATTTCTCTTGGCTACACTGCTTGAATCATGGGATATATTTTGTATTGCTATGTGTGTAAAAATACATATTGATTGGCTGAAGTTGTAGGATGTAGAGGGTGTACTCTTGAATAAAGAGGTTAACAAAAAGAACGTCGATGCTTCTTGCACCACTCATGCCTTGACACTCTTAGCGGTCTCCGTTCTCAGTTACGAGGATAGTCTCGCAGTAAGTCCCATGGATGTAAGTCCTCATTGACTTATCATTACTATAAAAAAGTAGGACATATTTAGCAAAGTGCCATAACATACGTGAGGACAAGCGCAAGAAAATGGCAAGGGTAAATTACATGTCAAAAATTCCATAAAATGTGTGAGGACAAGAGCAAGGAAAAGAGAAAGGGTAAAGTAAAAAATGATGATCACAACATCGTCCCTACCAAGTCCAGTGTTAAGATTGAAGAGATTAATGTCGTGTAGATTGATTTTGATGATGATTTCATACTTGTAGATTCTTCTCTTGATACTTCATAGCTAACTAATACTTGCTTAGGGTATACTTAGTATTGGTTGATAGATTCAGGGGCTTCCTTTCATGTGACCCCTCATAGAAAGTGGTTCCACTCCTATTGTACTTTGACTAGATTTATCCATTTGGGTAATGACCTGGCACTAGAGATAGTTGGTATTGGTAATCTCCAGTTGTATGGTCTAGGTTGCATGCTTACTGTTCATGATGTACATCATGTACCGGCTTTCACAAAGAGCATTATCTTTGCTGGTACCTTGGATGATGCAGGTTATGTAGTGTCTTCTGGTGATTCGTCATGTAAAATTACCATTAAAATCTTATCATTACACGTGGTGCTAAGTCCAATACTCTCTACCTCTTGCGTGTATCTGGGTCAGTTGACCATGTTTTGGCAATGGGATGGAGTTCCAAACGTATCTCTTTGGCATCATCACCTTGGATACATGTTCTTGAAAGGAATGAAAATTCTTATTCATTTGCAATATCTTCTACTCCTTGACTATACGTGCTTTGTCTTATGATCATTGTTTATATGGAGGCAAAAATGTAATATGCATAAAAATTCTAGTATAACATGCATGGGCGAGCCTCTAGCTCTTGTTCATCAGGATGCATGTGGTCCCATGCCCTGCAAGTCATTAGGTAGCGGGAAGTATTTTGTTACCTTCATCAATGACTATATGCATAAGGTCTGGGCATATCCTATTAAGCAAAAATCAGAAGTCTTGGCCACCTTTTTGTGTTGGCTTGCTTTAGTTGAGAACTAGTTTGGATATAGACTAAAATGCCTAAGGTCAGATAATTGAGGTGAATATGTCTCTAAAGCCTTTGAGTAGTTTTGTGACAAAAGGGGTATTAAGCATCAGTTGACTACCCCATACACCCTACCCAAAATGGTATGACTGCATGCATAAATAGGACAATTTAGGAGTGAGTTCATAGTATGCTTAGCCAAGCAAACTTACCACAATATTTTTGGGCTGATGTAGTTACTATTGTCATACACTTGATAAATTGGTCCCCATGTGTTGCTCTTGGCTATTAGGTTGTAGAGGAGGTATGGTCGAGCAAACCTCCCTCATGTGCTCATTTGCATGTCTTTATTTGTGAGGGTTTCTACCATGTATCCAAGGAAAAGCACAATAAGCTAGATCCTAAGTCTAAGAAATGCATCTTTCTTGGTTATGGAGATGCAGGTTAAATGGGTTATCACCTATGGGATCTGCAGGCTCAAAGGTTATCCACAACCATGATGTGATTTTCCATGAGGAGAAAATGCATAAGCAGCTTGAGCATGTCGTTTAGGTATGTAGGGTGATATTTCACAAGGAGCCCCTATTGTCTAGCTAGCTAGATAGCTGATGTGAGCAGTGGTCAATGTTCCAGTGGCCTAGGTCCTTGACGATCCATAGGATGTTTAGGCCCCACAACCTATTTTGAGGTGGTCTACTAGAGATAGATGATAGCCTGCGCAGTTTGAGCCCTCTAGGAATTATGTTATGGTGACAGATATTGGTGAGCCTCTTACTTATGATGAGGCCATGTGTAGAGATGATTGTCACTCTTGGGAGAGGGCCATGTAATCAAAGTATAACTCACTATAAACAAATCATACATGTGATTTGGTTCCTTTGCCTAGTGGAAAGCATGCTTTGCCATGCAAGTGGGCGTATAAGTTGAAAATTACCCCTGGATGTCCCAAGCTGGCAGATAATGCTAGATTGGTTGCTAAGGGCTTCAAGTAGAAGCATGGTGTGGACTTTAATGAAGTCTTTTCTCCTATTGTGAAGATTAATACCCTATGTCTAGTATCGGTTTTGGTTGTTTAGCTTGACTTGGATCTTTATTGGATGGATGTCAAGATGGCTTTCTTCATGGGGACTTACATGATGAGATTTACATGGAGTAGCCTAAGGGCTTTGCAGAACCTGGCAGGGACCACCTAGTGTGCAGATTGAGAAATAGCATTTATGGCCTTAAGCACACACCTAGGGAATGGTGCCACAATTTTAATGCTTTTATGCATTCACATGGATATTCTCGTAGTGATATGGATCCATAGTTATACATAAATAAGGCTCATAATAGCAACCTTATGATTTTGATCCTCTATGTGGATGATATGTTGATTGTGTTTGGGAGTGCTTGTGATGAGCTAGATGCCTTGAAAGGTTATCTCAAGATGAGCTTTGAGACGAAGGACATGGGACATGCCTCACATATTCTTGGGATGCACATTATATGTGATCTCTCTAAGAGGCTCCTCTACTTGTCATGGAAGAAGTACATCTAGAAGGTCTTTGAGTGGTTTCATCTATAGGATGTTAAGCCTATTGGCTATCCTTTACCTTATCATGCAAATGTTAGTCAAATTGATTGTCCATAGTCTAAAGGGCAGAAGGCCGAGATGGCCAAGATCCCTTATGTATCCACAGTGGATAGTTTGATGTATGCCATGATAGCTACTCACCTTGACATAGCATTTGCAGTGGATGTTGTGGCCCGCTACGTGGTTGCACTTGGTCGATGACATTGGGATGCTATCAAAGGTATCATGCAATACCTGAACAACAAAATAGCTATGTGCATCTATTATGGTGGCTAGGATACAAGAGTCATGGAATACATTGACCTTGATTATGCAAGACATGTAGATAATAGGAAGTCCACCTCTAGCTTTGTCTTCACCTTCGCTAGAGATGATGTTTCTTGGATGCCCATGGTGCAAAAATACATAGCCCTATCTACTATCGAGGTAGAGTATGTTACAACCACCACTAAGGCTTTCAAGGAGGCTTGTTGGTTACGCCGATACCTTGGCAACATTACTGATGTGGCCCCTATGCTGCATTCGAATTCTATGAGTACTATTCAGTTGGCCAAAAATTTGGTCTTCCATGCGAAGATGAAGCACATTGATGTGTGTTGCCACTTTATTCAAGAGATCATTGAGGACAAGTCCATTGAGCTTGTCAATATCTCAATTGACCAAAATCTTGTAGGTCTGCTTACTAAAAGTCTCTCATCGGAGGACTTTACATTCCTTAGGAAGTTGATGGGCATTGGATGAGATGATATCTTTCCTTATCCTATTATACTTATGTACATTTTGTACATTATTACTTTTTTCTTGTTCTCTTCTCTCACTAGGGGCAAATTCACCTTTGAGTGGGAGGTTGTTGGGGGTAAAGGCATCGGTTCCTAACCGCCCATGTATTAGTTACACTAACAGTACCCACACTATGTATTAGTTACCTGCACACGTAAATACTATAGGTGGTGGGGCCCACTATCACTGTCACTTTGTTCTTTATTCTTTGATTGACATTTAAATAAAGAGAAGGATGGTCACACATTGTGACGGCTGGACTTCCCACATCTCTCTCTCTCTCTCTCTCCTTCCACAATATCTCTTGCTTTTGCTCTATGCTTTCACTTTAGGGCTCACTCCCTTTGCATCAACATGCTTTAACAATTTATGGAGTGCCTAAATTGTTAGTCACAACTTGTGTAGGCTTTATAAAAGAGAATTGAGAACCCTATAAGTATTTCTGTGCATACAAGCTATTATAAACTTGCAATAAGAAAGTACAATATGTGTCAACTAAATGTCAATCAAATCTACATGATCATGAAAGTTTTTCCTAGTTTCAATAAAATTTCAAGGAGATTTCCATGAAAAACCATGTCATATGTCTATTTAATGAGGATCTTTGCTTTCATAGAATTAATAGGGATACACTTGATGTTTGTGTAGCATGAATTGAGCAATCACATCATCTTGGCCCTTGGGCTTTTGCGAGTTTGCAACCATTAGCATAGACACACACATTGGGTAGCATGTTGGGGTGTATATAATCTAAAAGTCTACATATTGGTTGATAAAGAAAGACTTGTGAACAAGCACTAAAGGTGGTGGCCTTAGTGATTGAAATTTAGGTTCATACTCGTGAAGGTTGTGGATTCACGTCTTAGTAGATGCATAATTTTGTTGGACATGTGCATACACATGGTGTGTTTGTAAAAGTCAAGACTTTTGCCCACTCAAACAATTGTATGGTCCTCCTCCTTAGTAAGGGCACTAAGAAGGAGGGTCCCATTATTATCAAGCTACATATCCCACTCTTGTCCATCAGCTTGTGGGCTATCCTATTTGTGCATAGGGGCAATACTAATGCAAGTTTTTCCCATTCTCTCAATTACTATTAGTAGGGGAGACAACCTCTCTCTTTCTCTCTCTCTCTTTGTGGGCATTTGGGTGTATGTTGTGTCTTATCTTAGGGGAAAAACATCCATTTGTAGTGATTTTACCTTGATTGATTTCCAAACTATCTCATAGATGTTGAACATGTTTATATTCAACAAAAAACATAACAAGATGAAAAAGTAATTGTGCAAGTCCAACAATTTCATCTTAGTTGAATGCTAATTGCTATCATAATATATTGAATCTTTATTGCATTAGGCATGGTAAGAAAAAGGTTTCATTATTGTATTTGGGCTACCAAAATGTTCCATTAGCAAGCTTGTTATGCACATATTCTTCTTCTTTGCCTTATTTGCAAACAATCCACAAAAACTGCCAACTTCTAATTATGAGCTAGAATAAACCATAGATCACAATAGCTAAACTCTTGCTACAATCACATGTGCCATAAAAGGGTAAGTATTTTGCCTTCAAAAACACCATCAACACACATACACGCTCGAAATAGATGATTCATAGTATGTTATGCCTTTGTCACCTCCTCCAATGGTGAATCTAGGTATATTAATGGCATCTTGTTGCTCAACTTCTTAGGAAGGTATCACAATTTTACCTATTGGTGCTAAAGTTAGACTCAACATTTGTGTTTTCTATGATATAGAACAACCCACCCTCATTTTGACTAATGAAATGTTGAGAAAAGTTAACATTTTTGTGTGGCTTTAGAGAATTTCCTAATGCTTGTTAGAAATGCAAAATTAGTCACTCTATGAATAGTGTCCAACAACTTCTCTAGATCAAATGCAATCTCTCTTACAAATTAGTGTCCAATAACTTCTCTTGATGGAGAGCTATCTCCTTCAACAAACCTAGGAATGTCATTGCCTACAACTCAAACATTTAAAAGAGGTGAACAAGATACTAGTAAATCACATGTTCATGTATACATTTGTCAAAAGAAACCAAGGAGTAATAGGGAATAGAGGGGATGCATTCATCTCATGGGGGAAAACTCATGTGCAAATGGCTTATGGTTGTATAACAACTATTTGTATTGCTCTTCTACCTAACTATCACAATACATATCTTTCAGAATTCTTTTAAAATATACTTAGCTTGGTTTCCCTTCTTTTTTTGAGGAAAATCTAGAGAAAATCCATAATTTATTTGAGTAACTTGATTTTATAAGATTGTTGATTTTATAGCACACATTCCCAACTAATTGATTAGGGAAGAAAAAGATCACTCCAATTTTAACTTTTTAACATGGATTGGTTCTACTAGTCAATTACTTCTTTAAGATTGTAGAATTTTGTAATGAATTTTTGCATTCCCTTTTTGCTAGAAATTTTACATCTTTAAGTTTTTCCACTAGAAATATAAAGTTTTATAAGCGTGCATAGAGAGAGAGAGAGAGAGAGAGAGAGAGAGAGAGAGAGAGAGAGAGAGAGAGAGAGAGAGAGAGAGAGAGAGAGAGAGAGAGAGAGAGAGAGAGAGAGAGAGAGAGAGAGAGAGAGAGAGAGAGAGAGAGAGAGAGAGAGAGAGAGAGAGAGAGGTTTTAATGTGGTATGAATACTCCCAAGATGCTCTAAAGTCATATCCCACAAACCCAAGACTTGAACTTGGGTGGACTCAAATTTGAAAATATGGGAACTATTGCACTACATACACATATACTCATGCAGGTGCATACACATGCACATGTAGACACACACACATTCACATACATACATACATACATACATACATACATACATACATACATACATACATACATACATACATACATACATACATACATATGTACATATATATGTCGTCTAAATATAGGGGTAATAATAAGGGACTCTTTAAATACAATGCCATTCTAATGAAAAATGTGTATTTATGTATGTTTTAGGTGTATTTATGTAGAGGAACCTTTTTGCAAGAAATGAACTATGTTTACCTTATCAATCTTCAAAATGTCATATTTATTTGGAAAGGTGAGGCAAAGACCAAAATAATTGATGCTCACATATGTTGTCCAAGAACTATGTAGGCCTTTGAGGAAAGATCTCCAAATGCCAATAGAAGATTGGGCCTACGAAATGTAATAGGTCTTGTCAAATGCATGTTTGAATGATTTACAAAAGCAAAGTGACCAATCTTTCTAGACAATGTAGTACTTTGAATTGTAGCATGGAGTTGTGATTGATGGGAAGGTCCTAGTAAATGATATGGATAGGAAGGAAGATGTGGAATGGATGGCCAACATGTGATGGAAAAGGCTTGAGACAAGTGCTATTGTAGGAATGGTGGGGTCCAAGAACTATAAGGAGGATGAATGAGCTAAAAGAGGAATAAAGGATGATGATAGTAAGGAGAGAAATAGAGTCTAGAAGATAAATGAGAGAAGGAGATAAAGGAAAGGGACTTCCAAGGGTTAGGGATGAAGGGGTGATAAAGTAGAATAATTAGGGGGGTTGTAAATTAGATACAATGTAAAGTGAGCCACCACTTTAGGATCAAGGGGTTAGTATAAAGTGAAGAAGGACATTAGGATTCTAGATAAATTGTGAACTAGTTAAAGTGTAGAGTGACATGGACTTCACAATTCTCGCTAGATGGTAGGAAAAGGATGGTTTGAATAAAACTTCTTTCTTAGCCCTCATTTTTGAATGTGATCAGATTAGACAATTGGGATTTTTATATAAATATGTGCTACCTATTTCCATGTTTAAATTAAATTGCCCAAATTTTACTAACATACTAGTCTAAGCTAGGTAGGGTCACAATTCTCAACTAGCAACTTTACAAGCCCCATCAAATTATTTTCTTTCAATTTTCAAAAATTCAACATTAACACTAAGGGCACAAATATTGCATACAAGTTACTTTTAGAAACAAAGGTTTGATGTCAAGTGAGTTGGAAAAGTTGGATAGAAAGTCTCTAAGTGTGTGAAGAGGACGTTTTGAAATTGAATCCAAAAAAATTAGACAAATGGCCTCTAGATATCTAAACAACACAACTCTTATGTGAGGGAAGAGAAGGAAAGGGGCTTCTAGGGGGTAGGGGATGAAGAGATGATTTGAGCAACATTCCATGATGTTCATAGCTAGTGAATAAACAAATTTTTTAATTTTTGCAATGTATTATATTTTTTATCCTTCACATGTCATGCAACTCCAAACTTATGGAATTTTATAACCATTCTAAAATTTTGACCCTTTAGATCTATTGGCCCCTACTCTTGCAAACGTGGAGGAATTGATTCCCCATTTTGCCCATATTTAGCTTTTTAAACCTTTGTTGGCATGATTGTTGTAGATTGAAATTTGTAGTGAAAACAATGTAGTAGGATAAATACCATAGTGAAAACATATCTTGTGGGTTTGTGACTTTTACAAGTGAATTTAAGGGCACAATAGCGGGTGCGATACTTTGAGCAACCCTCATTGGAGGTAGAGGTAGAGGTAATCACTCAAAGGCTGTGTAGATGATGAACTGTTGTGAGTCAATTTAGTTGAACCAATCTACAATCTACCTATCCAAATTGACACACATGAAGGGCTAGTCTAACCGTCTTGAAACATCTATTTTGGCATGGCCTTTTTGTACAAAAGAGCTCCATGTGGTGAATATTGTTGGTTCACATCGGGATAGGTTTTCCTTGTGGTAATTGGGGGGACCTTGAGCTACAAATCCAACAGCACATCACAAAGGGCCATGCCATGTGTAGACTTGCTATACTTTCTGGAAGGATAGCAAGTAAAGTAAGGTGCAAGTGGCACCTTCTCTTTATCCTCGTATTTGTTACAAAAGGGGATTACTTTACTTACAAGACTTTAGAATAGTCTAATAATTACTTGTGCATGGTATGACCCTATAATGTTAGGGGCGCGCCATGCACAAGTTACCTGATTAAGTCTACTCAATCACTAGTTTGTTGTGCAGGTCCATGATGCCAAGGACTTTGAGGGCTAGGGAGGCCCATTGCTGCTAGCACAAATCTTGGGGTTGTGTCGAGTGGATGAAGCAGCTCCAAAAATCGAGGTACTTCGACTAGTTGGAGTTGATGAATGTGGTGTACCTCCATTGGATATTAGTATACTTAGGTTGGTTACACATTGCTCCGGATGGCTAGGGCAGTGGCAAAAGTGTCCAACCAAACGTTTACACACTAACAATCATGACGGAACCATCACAACATTTGTGTGTGGCCCACTAGTTAAATCATACAAGTTGGAAGTCATTGGCCAGGGTTTAATACCTATCAGACCATGTTATATTTTTAATGAAAAAACACTTGTCATGTTTTTGCTTGGGCGTGGAGGCGAGCCGTGGGCGGGGAGTGTAACGAGCCTCATTTCAGCTGCTATTTCCTTTTGTTTGCTTCTCTCTCCTCACAAGCTTGGGGTTGAGTGAAAACCATGAACTTCCAGGCGGCTCCAAGGGATCAACTTCACAAAGTAGTGTACATGCGCATGCCCGAGCGCTTAACGACCTTTAGGCTTTTTGTGAGAAGGGTCCCGCATACCTCATGTGCGAGCCTGCGAGGGCTCCTCTAATGAAAGGCAGAATGATTAGGTGGGATGCTTGTTCTAGAGGACTATAGTTTGGGGCCTGGGGTGCGAAAAGAAAGAAATGGGCAGATGTGTCGGGCGCATGCAGATGGAGTTGACGCGAGAGAGAGAGAGACAGAGAGACAGAGAGGCCCGAGGGAGAGGTTTCTTTTTTGGTGCGAACAGACTTGGGAGATGGTGGTAGGTTGGCCGGATTATGTGAGGGCCCGCCCCCATCTCATCCGTGGATCTATTCCTCCAACGCGAGCCACATCCTCGCCAGAGGTAGCGGGGCCCGCCCACGTCAAGAATCCCAGAAAACAGAAAATAAAGAAAATAACAAAACCCAAAAAGCGTACGTGGAAAATTAAGGAAAATATGTGGACGGGACAGATGCAAAGGCAACTCGCACATCGACCCCCCTTCCCACCCCCCCCCGCCCCGGTCTCGCGAGTCTCTCTGTGCCTCTCTGTAGATTGTACTCGTTTTCATTCCGTCTCGTACTCATATCTCCTTCCGTCATCTCCCCTGCTGGACGGCGCTTTTCTCCGACAGCTTCCGTCCTCCTCCTGACTGACCATGCCCCATGACCTCGGATCGCATGTTCACTCCTCCCTTCACCCCCCGCCTTTGATCCCCCCGCCATCCTGCGGCCCACAACCCTCCTCTCTCCCAGCTGCAGCAGCATTGCCTCTCTCTCCGTCATTATGGGCGTCATGACCAAGCAAGACATGACCTCCTCCACTGCTATGAAGTATAATAGTTCCGCTGCAACCCATCGCCGGACAGGAGACTGGTGCTTATCATAACTATACGTCTGTTCACCCTTGCATCAACTATAACTGTTTCATTATTCGGTGTATATTACTATATCACTGTCCACCCTTGCATCAACGATAACTGATTCACCATTTGGTGCATGTTATACCGCTGTTCACTCTTGCATCAACAACAACAACTACCCATTCACTATTTATTAATATTGTGCTCAACATCACGAGCTTCTGCTCAAGAGGCACCGCATCCCTGGCTAGGCACGGTCGGTGGCAGTGGACTGCCGGGGCACAGCACCCTTGCATCAACAATAACAGCTGATCCACTATTTATAAATATAGTGCTCAACACCATGAGCTGCTGCTCAAGAGGCACGGCATCCCTAGCTAGCTGTGTTGGGGTTTCAGCCGGCTGCCCTGCCCCCAACTGTACCTAGCTAGGTTGCAGGTCATCGCCTGCAGAAGTTCATGATGTTGGTATAATTCACAATGTGTGAATTATGGCAGGAAACTGTCTAAAACTTCTTGTTATCAACATTGGCTGATTCACTATATCTGATCAGACTTCTTTGTTTACAATCGCACTATTAAAACTGATTCACCATTGCCACAGTATTATATCTGATCACGTGCAACAGCTCATGATGTTGATACTCTACCACCTCTTCTTGAAACCATGTTGACTCTACTACTTGGGATCAACATCTATGAGAGTTCCCCATAATGGAAAATGAGCTAAACTTTATGATGCATAGATACAGTGACGATATGATCTCAGACATGCATTTAAGAACTTGTCATTATCTTATACGTCTTGCCCACTTTCCACAGGGCTTTCTCCCAAGATATTCCTAGCGATGTCACAGTGATCGTTGGAGACATCGCCTATTCCCTTCATAAGGTACACACTGCAACCCAACTGCAAGGCCGTCTTTATGCAGACCGATGCAGTTCAATCAAAGAATCCTTGTATCTTACTGCAATCGTACATTCATTTGTCCAGTTGATCATAGCGTTTTCTTCTGGCTACCACATCATTTAGATACTGTTGGGGCTGCCTTTAGGCGCTCTCCTTGCACGTACTTCACATTTGATTGCACCACTAGTCTGATCTCTCATTTTCTGATTCAAGAGATTGTAATCCCATGAAGCTGGGTACTGATGGATGTGTCTTCATGCTTTGGGGACAAAGTTCCCTCTCGTGTCACGGTGTGGCTGGATTCGCCGACTCGTTGCTGAAGCAAGAGATCCTGAATTGTCCAAGATCGAATTGCCAGATTTTCCTGGTGGTGCTGAAGCCTTTGAGCTTGCAGCGAAGTTCTGCTATGGCATTAATTTTGAGATCGACACCAAGAATGTGGCAGCTCTCCGATGTGCAGCAGAGTATCTGGATATGTCGGAGGGGTATGCAGAAGAGAACCTTTGCTCACGAACAGAGACATTCATAACTGAAGTGGCTTTGAGCAGCTTGCAGAATTGTGTCACAGTGCTGCAGGCATGTGAAAGTCTACTGCCTGTTGCAGAAGAGACAGGTATACTTGGGAAATGTGCGGAAGCTGCAGCTGCAAAAGCATGCTGGGACCAATTGACCCCTAGCATCTCTCGATCTGATCTAGGCAGTTCTGGAAGAATAGACATGAATGGTGCAGTAGGGAGTCCAGGGGGGCTCACACAAAGTACCCCTAGGAGAAAGTCTGTTGAATGGTGGGCTGAAGAGTTGTCAGTTCTGCGAATAGATTGTTATCAGAGAGTCATATCTGCTATGAAAGCTCGGGGCATTCGCAATGACAGTCTTGGAGCTGCCATTGCACATTACGCACAGAGATGGCTCAGAGGCCTCATGAGAAAGCATGCCCTTGATGTACGAAACAGGAGCAAGCCCAAAGTGCATGAGTCTACAACATCAGTTGAGCACGAACAACGAATCCTGATAGAAACTCTGGTCAGTCTTTTACCTGCGGAGAAAAATGTTACCCCTGTGAGTTTCCTTTCTGCCTTGTTGAGAATAGCTATATATCTTGACACAACAGTCGCATGCCGGCTTGACCTGGAGAGAAGAATTGGATGGCAGTTGGAACAAGCAACTGTTGATGACCTTCTCATCCCTTCCTATTCATACAGCGGTGATACTTTTTTCGACTTGGATACCATCACCCGCATTGTCTCCAACTTCTTGCAGCAAGAAGGGAGGGAGGAAGATCAAGATGTCCTTGCTCTTTATGACTATGAAAGCTCAGGGTCACCTGGCCAGAGTTCTATGATGAAGGCAGCTCGTCTGCTAGATTGCTACCTTGCAGAAGTAGCACCAGATGCAAACCTGAGCGTTTCAAAGTTTGTTGGCTTTGCAGAGATGATGCCAGAATATGCTCGCGTAGTTGATGATGGGCTGTACCGGGCAATTGACATATACCTAAAGGTAATTTATGTTTAGCATAGTTCTTGTCCTTAAACATGAAGCACTCTAGTATCTGCAGTTAAGGTCTTACTTCTAAATCATTGTAATGTGTTCTCCAGCACTCTGCATGCAGATATTAAGTTAGTGTGCATGCCTTGAGATTGTTTGCGTGTGTGGGGTTTTTTGTTTCTATTAGTTTCTCAAAGAAAACATGGATGTGAGTATGCTTCGAGATTTGCCTTAATATCAGTATGGTGAATCATTATGGCATTTAAGATGCAGTGGATATGGAAATTGCAGTTTCCAACCCAACATTTTCACATCCCAGTCCTTGTAGAATTGATTCTACACTAATAGTTGGTGGAAATTCTCTAAGGTCTCAGACTGTTAAAAATTACTGGGCTCCCTGGACAGCATGGAGAAACTACCTTGCCGTTTCACTCACCTCCCTCTACACCCTGCCAAAAAACGAAAAAGAAACAGATATACACATGCACACTGGTACAGCGTAGTTTCGCATATATCGTAATGGCCTGCTAATGTCTTGTACAGGCACACCCAGGACTGAATGATCAAGACAGAAAGAAGGTTTGCAGTTTGATGGACTGCCAGAAGCTCTCACAAGAGGCATGTGCCCATGCTGCTCAAAATGAAAGATTACCCGTACAAGTTGTGGTTCAGGTCCTCTACTTCGAGCAAATTAGATTGAGGAATGCTATGTCAGGACCTAATAATGCTGACAGTGATGAGAAATTCTCGCAAAGAGGGCTGCCTCTTTCTCCAAGAGATGAATATGCAATCATCCAGAGGGAGAACAGGGAATTAAAATTGCAGATGGAAAGGATGAAGACGAAGCTAGCGGGTGAGAAGGATCAAGAGCAACAGCTACCACCCCTTGCCAGTAAGCCTGAGGCAGTGGTGCAAGGATATATTAAGCAGGATGGAGAGAAGCCAAAGAGCCGATTTTTCCAGTCATTTTCAAAAAAGCTAGGTAAGCTCAATCCCTTCCAGCGCAACAGCTCCAATGACAATGCCCTCAAGACTCCCCGCACTCCCGATGTTCGTTCTCGCAGACCCAGACGGCATTCCATCTCCTAGCTTGAAAATACAGATATGAATTCCAGTTTATAACACAGATTCAACAGTGTCATTCCCTGCGTGACTAGGTGCATCACTATTCAACATGTCAGATTGAGAAAAGATACTGCATCCTCTGCCTGAGAGAACTGAAGAATCCTTAGCATGTATAACTGTCGGGTTTTCCTTAGAAATCCAAGGCCCATTATGTGACGTGCAGATTCAAGAAATCAGATTTATGTTTGTAAGCATGCATTGATACAACTGAGAAGCTCAATTGGTTTTATTTAGTACCAAGATATGTGTACATTCTCGATAAACTTGAAGCCGGTTTGTATGTCATTTTACCTGTATCAGTATCTCATAACCTTCTCATTCATTTGTAGGAGAACAGTTACCTGTATCACAAAGAAACACAATATTTGCATCAGTGCTTGTCCCTCTGTATAACAATGATAGTTTTGCAAGTCCTGTTAGGGGACACAGTGCTCTCTCTCTCTCTCTCTCTCTCTCTCTCTCTCTCTCTCTCTCTCTCTCTCGCTCAAATCTGTCTGCAACTGTATGTTAGTATCAAGGGCTATAACTTAATTTCGTCCAACCTACCCCATTGAGTTGGCCACACCTACAAACAATATCATGAGTTGCATATTTCTATGCTGGCCTACACAAAAGAGGTCTCAGTTACTTTGGGAAGTACATCCAACCAAATCCGGTGCTGCTATCTATTAATATACTGGAAGATTATACTAAACCCCTATCACTTGGTCTTCCCTTATTCAGAAATATATTGGCTGATGAGTTATTAGTAGCTGTTCTCAATTCATTGGTCCCTTTAACCACACCCATCTCCATGATTCTTTTAGGATTATTTACTAGTGCTATCCAAGCTTTAATTTTTACTATTCCAGTTGCAGCTTATATCAGGGAATCCATGGACAAGGCTACAAGAATAGAATGTGGGCCCTCTCTCTCACTCGTGAATCTGTCTGCAGCATCTTAGTATCAAGGGCTATTTAATTCCTTGTGATGCACTCTGTTTAAGCATCTGAGTTCCTTGTTACTCCATTCAATCATCTGGATCCCATTGAAGCAAAGACATTATGGGTGGAGATGTCTGGTTCAAGGATTCCCTGGGGCAGATACGTTAGCTAGAAGTGGACACTTGTGTCTACTGTCGTAGGTGCAGCTGCTGCACAGAAACAGACATTTATACCATAAAAGGTAGAAATGATAATATCATTTATCAATTTAAATGTGATTGTCTGAGAGTTATCATTTTTGTGCAGGCATCATAGCAATGTGCTAAAAACACTAGAATTAAGCTGCCATGACTTCTGTAAGTGAGAAGTCAGCAATCAAAGTTATGTTTCCTGGATCACTCTAGGACACCTCCGGTAGTGAAGCTACTCAATTTGAACCATAGTAGATTTTATTAGTACAAAAATTGTCATGTAGTTCAGGCTCATAAATCATTCTCTCTACCTTGCTGTCAATAATTCTCAGTAAGGGTCCTTTAAAACCCAAGCTCAAGAGTGAAAATAGCCTCAAAAGCAATCTGATAAATCCTAATAGTCGCCTGGAACTGAATTACAATATGATCAGAAACATGCACACGCTAATTAGCATAACTGATTGCCAAACTCATCCAAAAACAGACATCAGTTAGAATTCCCATTCTGAGGTCAGCAGGAGCAGAAAAATATCATGGCTAAACTCACTTTATTTGCATTGCTTTTCCTTGCGAGGCAGCAGACTTATAAACCGATACAACAGCATATAATTCTTGCATCACAGGCAAAACCCAGGCATCATCTTCTTCGTTCCTTTCATTTGATGTGTATTACTGTGAATTCTCCAGCAATTCGATGATAAACCTCCACCACCACATAAGCGTCGCGGACCTCGGGCCGAAGTAATTTACCCCAAGACACCCTGGAAATGCATTGCTTCCTCCTTCACATCCCGATTCCTGATCAACCTGTCAACCAACAGGTTGAAACTCCAATGCTCGACAAGGCCGTTGACATACACCTGTGAAGAAGGGTGACAAAAGTCACCCAAGATGCATTGCTTCCAAGAGAATTAACATCAAACCTCTTAACATGCTAATTTATTACCCATTAATCCTTGGATCTTCCAAATCAGACTACCAATTCCACATGGAAACCATTAGGGAAGGGCACGAAGCCAGCTTTGTGAATGAGCTTTTGTGGGCAACCTCATTAATCTTGTTCCACATAGTTCACTTACTCCACTCCTAGATATATCCATCTTCATTTTCACTTCTACCATATTCAAGTTGTTCCCGCTTTCACCGATACCACCACTATCATCGCCCTCACCACTACCTTCATACACATACACACATGCACATACACACACACACACACTCTCTCTCTCTCTATATATATATGCTCCTTGCTCTCTCCCTCCCTATTTGCCTCTGTGGACACAGCTACTCTGCTCATTGTTCTCTCTCCTCACCTATCTCCTTCTCATTCTCCCTTGCTCTCTCTCTACATGTGAACACCTCTCTCTCTCTCTTTCTCTCTCTCTCTCTCTCTCTCTCTCTCTCTCTCATACACACACAAATTGCCTATTGCTTTACTCTCTTTGTATCTATCTCTATCTGCCATCCCCCCCCTCTCTCTCTCTCTCTCTCTCTCTCTCGTGTTGTGCAAACAATTCTCTGTGTATGTCTGGGTGTGTGTGTGTGTATGCATGAATAGCACTCTATGTCATGTGAACGGTTCTCTCTCTCTCTCTCTCTAATTTATTATGTAAAGAAATTTCATTTTCTATAAGGAATTTTCACACACATATCGTGCGTACACACACACACACACTCTCTCTCTCTCTATCTTTCTCTCTCTACACCCAATCTATTCTTCATGTTGTGTCATCAAATCTCTGTGTGTGTGTGTGAATAACACTCTGTCGTATCATTGATTCTCTTTCTCTCTCTCTCTCTCTCCCTCTCTCTCTCTCTCTCATGTAATATGTAAACATTCATGTGTTCATTCTAGAATCATAGAACTTGACTTATATTAGGGTATGACATGTGTTGCATCAAATTTAACATTTCTTTACTTGTAAGATCTCTCTCTCTCTCTCTCTCTCTCTCTCTCTCTCTCTCTCTCTCTCTCGTTGGCAACATGGAAACATTCATGCAATCACTCTATATTGATAGACATGCATTGCATCGAATTTAACATTTCTTTACTAAGCTCTCTCTCTCTCTCTCTCTCTCTCTCTCTCTCTCTCTCCCCCATGATTTTAATACAATAGAATTCATGCAAGCAATCCAGATCCACATTTATATTACTTTGACTTCTGGCAAGTGTGTTGTTATTCCAAAACTAGGAGAGAGATCACCAAAAGCTTGTTAAAATTTTAACCTTAGCTAACCAAGTGAGCTATGACTGTATTTTTCTCAATGAAATAAAATGCATTTTTGCTAAGAGGTAGCATAGTTTTTGCTTTGCTGCTCACACTATGGGCATTGCTAGAAATGTTCTTTTACTTCCAAACATGAGGTACAAGTTTTCTTTTGTAAGGATGGATTGGTGTATAAACATGTTTACATATTTATCCATTCCAAACACTTGGAGATATAGGAGATACACATAGTACAAGCACTTGCACAACAAATATGCTTTTCCTTCTACTACATGATCTTTGAAATCCTAGCAATTAGATGTTGGGTTCTTTGCAATGCGCACATAATAACACTCCTACAAGTCACTTGAGTTAGGTGTCTCTAGTTTGAAAAGCTCATGCTTAAAGGGCTTCAACACTGTGTGGTCCTTTACAATTGCATCTAGAGCTTATGCTGAATCTATCCTTTTTCCTATGACTTGTGAAACACTACTTTGATATTTGTGTGAGCCCTCATTAACATCCACTTATTATGATGCCTTTTGTAAAACAAACCCACCACTCTCCAACATGTGGATTTCTTTTGCAGTCAAATTTGTACCTCATGCAATTAGCCATATTTGTGGAACTCTAAGTGATGCATGATGGATGGAAGAAAAAATGTTTCATATACTGCTACACAGATTAGATGCGAAACTTACTCGTAGCGAGCATAAAAAGTTCTCCCTCTCTCTCATTTTCTTATAAAATTGAAAGCACGTCTCATAAGACTCAAAATAAACTGAAAGAAGAGTAAAGAAAAATTCAACGACACTATTGGATACAATTTTCCCTTATACATAGAGTGGGCATATCTTCCATACCGTATGTATATTATTAAAATGAATCTTACTTCGCCTAAAGATAGACCCTTTACAATCACTCTTTTCGTAAAAGAGTTTGAGTTAATTGAATCGATAGTTACAATTGGTTGTATAACTCATAACTACTGAGAACTATAAAATATTTTAAAAATATATTTAATTGATGCTAGGAGGCATATTCCACGGTGGGTTCCGTGAGACCACGGTGGATTCCGTGAGGTTTTGCGGTGGATTCCGTAAAACTATCACTACAACAAAAAGGCTCCATAGACGCGCTTGTAGACACAATATTTAAATTGTGAAAAAAAATGTCAAGCACGTTTATTAACGCGTCTATTTGTGTGTCTACAAAATTGCGTCTAAAAGCGCGCTTATGATCAGAGTTACACGACACTTAGACGCCCCTATAGACGCGCGTATAAACGCACTACGTAAATATATAATCATATTTATAAAAAAGTGGACATATTCATATTGTGCGTTTATACAAGCGTGTATCTACGCGTCTAAAACCACGTTTACTCTGAAAGTTTTTGACGAGAATAGACGCGCATTTATCCTGCAATTTAGACGCACTGATAGACGTGCAAAATAGAGGTATGAAAAAAAAAACTAAAGACCCCCCCCCCCCCCCCCCCCCCCATCAACATCAAATTGTATGCTTAGGGAAAACAGAGAAAGATTATTTCAAAGATTGGATACTGAAAACAAAACAATGTATATAGCACACGAAATTTCATATATATAGATGAAACGTTTTTACATTATGAGTTCTAGTGCTTGTGACGTCATGGTCGCAAGCACTAGCTGAAAGTAATACATATCAAAAATGAAAATTACAAGCCAAGGGGAGGCATGCATGCATGGGGCTCCTCTATATCTCCTTAGAAGAGGCATAATCATCGCTACCACCACCACTGCCTGTGCCGCTGCCGTTGTGGCCACCGCTACTGCTAGTCCCCCCCTTTGCTATCCTCAACTATATCAGGGTTCACCTACACAAAGGATTAAGGTATATAAATACCATTACAAACAATAAATTAGAGTTATCTATACTTTTTATGTAAAAAATAAAACATACCTCTTCTGGTGGTGGAATCCTCATGGCGCGATTATATTGCTTCTCCGTGATGAGTCCCTCCTCGTAGAAATGCTGCCAAGTGGACGCCCGGTTATGACCTTGATGGTAGCCTACCTCTCTACGAGTAGGCATCCTACCAACGATATGATACTACAAAACAATTTGAACATACAACGTATTAAAACACACTACATAATGAAGTGAAATAAATTACAAAATTTAATTTAAAAAAAATCAAATAATGCTTATAAACTCAGCCTCCCATGACTCCCTACCACCTGATCCATAATGCGACAATCCCATGGTTGCCATTTGGATACGTCGTGCCTCTACATGCTGGCAACTTGTCATTTTCTCCGCTGCTCTCTTCTTGGCCTCTTTCCACTCCTTGCGGTGGCAATTGGGTGGTTGGCCATATCCAGGGCGCCCCTGCTCTTGTCTCCGCAATGACTCCTTGGCGCGCGTCATAAGGTGAGACCTCTTGTTATGAAGCGCGCCTCTCACCTTTGACCGTCCCCAATCATCTGAGAATCTTGAATTCTCGAGATTAGGGTACCTTTTATGTACTGCCCGTAGCACCTCTTGCCACAAACCATTTTTTTGGTGCTTGAAGGGAATCATGCAATCTTTGTATGTGGCATGTACGGCACTCCTCAAGTAGGCTATCACTTTCCTCCCCTCAAAGTCATGCAAGATACCACCAACATCAGTGATAGAGTAGTACATTTGTGGAGGCTCACCTCTCTCATTTTTCGGTGAGGGTGATCGAGAGCCACCACCTAGGCAACCCCCACAAAGCCCTCGACCTCCTCGTCCTCCCGCATCACTCTCCCTCCTCCCTCGATGTGCACTACCCTCTACCTCACTCGATACACGTGCTTCTGCAGATGCACGTGCTTTGGCCGATACATGTACCTCAACTGATCCCTGTGTAGGCAAAGATGTGATAGGTGTCCCAGACATCACATTGAAAACCTCATCTACAGTGGGAGGGCGACCAAGATAATTGGTCATCTCCCCCATGAATTGCTCCTTGTTGAATGGGATGCTGGAGGATCTAGGATTCCACATCTACACAAGAAAAATCATATTACCATGTGCAGATAAAACATATTACATACAGCATCCATACCTTCGTCTCTGTGCACGTCTACACCTATATCTCTGTGGGCATCTGTCAGCGCATCTCTGTGGGCGTCTGTCATCACATCTATTTCCGCGTCTACACTGTCATCTGGACGCATTGACAGACGCGCACAGTCGCACCATTTCTTCTCAAATTTGCTTAAAAAACAAAGCTAAAAAACCTCTATAGATGACAAGATCCAGCATGTGAAGAGAGAGACAAACAAACAGAGAAAGCAAACAAGATTGAGAGAGAGAAGAAGAACTCACCTTCTTTGCTTATTCCAATGGGTGGCGGCTAGGTTGCAAGCTCCTTGTCCTCCTTCTCCCTTCCCTTGGTAAGTTGCTTGAATCTTGTTCTCTTCCTTGCTGTTTGGTTCTTGTTCTTTACTCTTTGGCTCTTCTTTCCTCATGTCCTCTTTTTACTCTTATTTCCTTGCCTCATTGTCTTCATGAAGTGATATATAGACATGAGTAGTGATGTCGAGCTCGAACTGCAAAAAACGCAGGAAAGCACATGTTTGAAAAGAAAGCCACAACTTTTTTTAAATTTTTCTATACTTGCGTGGTGCGTCTGTCAGCACGTGTAATGGCGCGTGTATATGCGCAGATAATTCCTGTTACACGCGCTTACAGACGTACAGGAACAATTTAAGGAATCAATGCATGCATTTAGGGAATCAATTTAGGCGCGCTTATTTATTGAAGCTCTTGATAAATATTTATTATTTTGTATGCACATGGGCACATGATTTAAATATTTCATTATTGGACATTGTATTTGGGTATAGCTCGACTTTTGGGCCATCCAACCGCTTTATTATTTATTTGGACAAAAGTAAACACAAAAGATGAAGTATGCTTATTGTAAAAATGGGCTATTTTTGAGCTTTGAGATGAATAAATTTATAAATATATGCATTGTGAAGCGCTCACATAAGGTATGGGGGGATATTGTACCCAATTGGTCTTTTTGTCTCATCTTGTGCAAGTCTATCTTCTTGTTTTTTGAGCTTAAAGTAGAGTTATTTGTTCTTGGGGACCTTCTGGCGCTCACTACGTACGCATCCAACATCTGATTTGCACACCATTAATATATATACTAAAATCTCAAGTATCAATAAATATTTACAAAGAAGATATGTGCACACCTTAGAATAAAAAATTGTGTGTCTATTTAAATAATTTAATGAAGAAGTCTTTGGAATAAATTGTGCTTGCCATGCATATCCAATTTATCTTGCCTATAGATTAACTATCAAAAATTCAAAAAATCATGTTAGAAAAATAATTGACTTAATAAATACAATCAGTCGTAATAAATCAACTAATTATTGAAATTTTATTAAATAATCAAATCACATAGACATTAGCACTTGACATATGAATATTATGGTATCACCCATGTACGGTTGCACCCACGGTCACACATGCAAATCTCACGTCCAAAAGCATAGGCATCGAAAAATAATTTGCTCTTAGGAACATGCATTGTGCTAATGGAGAACAATTCAAGGCACTCATCCCATCAACATGCACACAAGGGAAAACCAGTGAAAGCGCTCATCCCCTCGTATAGGTGTCACCCCTGCGCATAGCCTCATCATAAGTGAAAGGCTCTCCTGCATCTGTAACCAAGACATAATGCATCGAGGGCTGAAATCTATCAGGTAGACGTTTATCTCTAGCAGACCGTCTCACGGCAAGCTCTGCTGCCTGCCTAGCTGCCTGTCTAACACCCTGACCATGAGCATATGCTGCAGCTATAGGCTGTCCAACTAGCTGTGCCGGAGCTCTCGGCTCCTCCTGAAATATGACTCTACGGATCTCAACAACTCTCTCAAGCTGCCTATGCATCTTGTCTTCATGGAATACTACATCATGATTACAGATGACTTTCCGTGCCTGTGGATCCCAGAGACGGTAACCCATCTCATCTCTATAACCAAGGAAAATGCATTTGACACTCTTAGGATCCAGCTTACTTCTCTTGTCCCTAGGCACATGGCAAAATGCCTCACATCCAAAGACATGGAGATGCGTATAAGAGGGAGGTTTTCCAGTCAATACCTCCTCTGCAACATGGAAATCCAAACCACTAGAAGGTGATCTGTTTATGATATGCACAGCTGTACTAACTGCCTCAGCCCAAAAGCTCTGTGGTAGGCCTGCATGGTTGAGCATACTGCGTATACGCTTCTGGATGGTTCTATTCATCCGTTCAATCAAACCATTCTGGGGAGGGGTGTGGGGGGCGGTCAACTGATGCTTAATACCCCTCTCATCACATAACTGCTCAAAAGCACGTGAGACATACTCACCCCCATTATCTGTCCTTAGGCATTTTAGACTATACCCAGGCTGGTTCTCAACCAATGCAAGCCATCTCTGAAACACAGCCAGGACATCGGATTTGAGCGTAATGGGATAAGCCCAAAATTTTCGTGAAAAATCATCTATGAAAGTAACAAAATACATTGCACCACCCATAGATTGACAAGGCATGGGCCCACAGACATTCGTATGTATCAATGCCAAGGGCTCACTCATGCATGGCCTACCAGACTTCTTATGCGTAGACCTAGTCTGCCAGCCATAAAGAAAATGCTCACATGAATCGAAACATGCATAATCAAGGGGCGGTAAGTACTGCAAATCAGAAAGCATTTTCATTCCCTTCAAAGACATATGGCCCAAACGGGTATGCCAAAGAGATACATGTGGGATAGAACCCACAGACAAAACATGATGAAGGGAAGAAGCGGATACAATCAAGGGATAGATGCTGCCAGGCCTCGGCACCTCTTGCAATCACAAGTTTGCCACGAGTGATCTTCCATGCAGAGTCTCCAAAAGATATATGATAACCTGTGTCATCAAGCTATCCAGCTGACATGAGACTGCGTGTCAAAGCAGGTACATGACGTACATCCTACATAACAAAACTGTTGCCAGAAGGAAACTGCAGCCTAACATCACCAATGCCCACAATATCAAGAGAGCTATCATCACCCAAGCGCATAGAATCCGAAACAATACGATAGGAATGAAACGACTCTTGGAAAGGTGTCACATGAAAGGACGCACCTGAGTCCAAGAGAAACACTATGCATACATGGAGTGTATCTCTGTCATCTGCGAAGCATTAGAAGAAGCTGCAAGGATATAATCATCATCAACATCCTCAGGCTGGATAACATTGATTTCTTAAATTTTAATATTGGACTTTGCAGGCACTATGCTGCGATCAGAAGACTTATCCTGCACTTTGTCTTTCCCCTTATCTTTGCGTCTTTCATTGCACAGTTCATGGCATTGTGGCCTAATATGGCCCTTTTTCCTACAATGGTGACAAGTAACACCTGCATTCTTGCCACGGGATTTACTACGTGACTTCCCACGAGACTTGGACCGAGATTTCTAAGAATCCTATCCACGACCACTACCACTGCCATGCTTTCCATATCCATCATTCCTGCCTCTAACTGTCATAGCATGCGGCACACGAGAGGCATCCAAATTCTTACGGTTAACCTCTTCTTGCAGAAGAGCACTCTCAACATCAGATAAGGTAGCAACAGAGGCACATAATGCAGTGCGGAATACATCCCATGACTCATTAAGAGTACCAAACAAGAAAAGAGGAGTGGCATCCTCTGTAAAAGTGATGTCCTGCGAAGTCAAGTTCTTGAGTATAGCATGGAACTGGCTCAAGTGAGCAGACATAGTCACATTCTCCTTCATGCGCAGATCCATAAGTTGCTTTAGCCATTTGTTCTTTCTCAAATACATTGTAATGAACCAGTTCTGTGAGAGATAATACAATAGTGGACTTGCATAACTCATCAAGCTCAAGCCATTCCTCATTTGGCATAGTTGCAAGTGGATGCCCGCTCAACCTCAATGGTTCGATCTGCGATTTCTGCACCAACACCTGCCAACAAATCTGGCTCTTCCAATAAGAGTAATTGGTACCATCAAGCTTAATGATGTTGAAAATAGCAGATGAACTCACCATAATGCAGGCTGAAAGACTACAGACAGTTCAAAACTACTTGTTGTTTACTACAGAAAATGACAAAAAATCACCAAAATCGAGAGAAAATGGCGAGAAAAATGTAACCAAATCACTGCACCAAGTCAATAAATGATAGCCAAGACATGACCAGCCATACATGGGCATAAATCAGCACCAAATAGTCATCAAGACCCTAAGCAAACACCCAAACATGTCACCAAAGCATCCATCAGTGAGAGTAGGGATACCCCCTGGAGGACAGTAGGGCAAAGTATACATAACACTGGCAAGACCTGACACCAGTAGGTGTATGCTCACAAGAGTGCAAAGCCCAAGCTCAGGTCAAAAGTAACTCCAAGATATCAGTGCACGAACCATGCAATATTTAAGTGTAAGAGATCCCAAAGTCTCAAGTATTTGCAAAATGCTCAAATAGCATAAACCTCCTGCTCAATGTCGGTCAAGCATACAAGATGCTCCCACTAGCACAAAAGGCAGATAAATGAGCTCAACAACTCAATCAAACTAAGTCAAAGTACCAAATATAGGTAACAAAGACAATGCCTCAATAGCATCCCAAGAGCATGACGGCCACAAAGCAACTGTAGGTAGCATCCATGAGTAAGACATACATCCCAATAAAGATATCTGACAACCAAAATGACATCCAATACAAAATTTCGGAATAGCAAATGAGAATCCAAGCCAAGTCTTCAGAGAGCACTAAAGCTCAACAAGTATATGGTACACTGTGCCAAGACAAATGCATCAAGCCGTAGGCATCGGGTAAGCATGTACCCAAAGAGCATATAACTGTCAAAGCACTGACCACTGTCAAGCATAGACCGATGTCAATAAGTGCGGGATGAAATAAGCTCAAGCTTACAAAAGCATCTGGATTCAATGACAAGCTCAAAGTCGTCCCTTGATGATCAATACATCATAGCATAACCCAAGACATACACCTGAAACCAATAGGCATATGTCAAAGCATGAAAGATAGCTTTAGCCCAAGAGTATTCATCATGCATTTACTGTTATAAACTGTGTATTTTCAGCCCCACAATCAGGCCAAAATCATAGCATGACATGTAGCTTCAATCCCCCAATCAATTAGGATGCAATAGGCATCAAACCAGTTATGTAGTCATGCCCAAACAAGCATAGGCATAAACTGTGAATGTAGCACTAGCATCAAATGTCTGTAGACTGTTTATAACAGTTCTGAAACACTATTTTTAGATACCAAACCAATGCCTAATCTCAAAGGATCAATGCCAAGTATCAATACATGTGCAAAAAGCCTCAAATGGAGCCCAAACAAATGCTTAATGCCAAGCTAGAGCTGGAGTTGAAGTGACTGAATGAAATCTATCCAGAATCAGGCACAGATTTGCGTGATGATACTGTTGCTCTTGTTAGTCCACATGGCAAGTCTGGAGATATTGGAGGGCTCAAACATGAGCCAAAGAGGCCTTGGAACAAGCCTCTAGTAGCCCACAACCAATGGTGGCAAAGAGATATGAAGATTGGAAGCTTCAATGGTGGCTACCCTAATTACCTAGACATGTGGACTGAAATAAATCTCTAAAATAATGAATCAATACCTCAATGTCAATGCCCTGATGGTGTCTCAATAGGTCGGGAAGAAGCTCGGGAAGCCGGGGAGTGACGGGAGCTCAAGAGAATGAGCTATGGCTGCCGGGAAGGAGACCCAATGCGAGTGGGGAGTTGATGGGAAGCTGAGAATGCCACGAGCCAAGCTCAAGAGTCAGAAAGTCGAGCTCTGATACCAGTTGAAAGGTGAGAAGGATCGAAGCTTGCACGCAAGAACTATGGTGGGAGAGCAAGAGCAAGAAAGAGAGAGACAAGAAATGGGAACTCCAACAGCCACAATGTGTGACCAGGCCTTCCTTTATTCAAATTGTCACTAAAAGAATAAAGAATAAAGTGACGGTGACAGGCGCCCGCCACCTTTAGTGTGCATTGGCAGTGACGGTCAGTGTAGTAATACACGGGTGGCTAGGCGGAGGTGCCTTTACCCCCAACAAAGGCATTGGCAAAAGCATGTGGAGAGAAGGTAAAAGAGTGGCCACGATTGCTCCCTTATGCTTTGTGGACTGATAGAACAAATCATAGTGCTGTTACAGGATATATGCCTGCAGAATTAATGTATGGTCAAAAACCTATCATGCCGATAGAAGAGATAACAGTCACATGGAGTGTGTTACCTTGGGAGGAGGAGTTGAATCGAGAGGAGTTGTTGGCCTTATGCATTAGACAATTGGAAAGAAAGTCAGAAGACATAGAGGCAACAACTGCAAAGTTAAAGGCAGCAAGGATACAGAACAAGAAACGGTTTGACAAAAGACATAGACTGAGACCAAGAACCATACAAGATGGGGATTGGGTATTGGTTTATGATAGTAGTTTAGATAGCCAGCATAGTGCCATGCGTAAAGTTTCCAAAAGATGGTTTTGACGGTATGTGGTAAGACAGGTGTTTGATAATGCTATTTATGCATTAAATGAGCAGGATGGGATAGCCATAAAACTTCCAGTAGCAGGGAAAAGAATCAAATTATTCAAAAGGTAGGAATCTACTACCTATGAGTTGCCAGAATTGGAAGAAAATAGTGGCCATGATACAGGGGTTGGCCAGGAAGATATGGAAGATGAAGCAAAGGATATGGTTGCAGAGGATGATGAGATTTTTCATAAAAAAGACAGATTGACGAAATCGCGCGTGTCACGATCGCTGTAAACAGGTTGAAAATTGTAGATTGAATTGAAAGAAGAAGAATGAGTGATCTGGGGGATCCGTGATCAAGTGTCATGGGGTTTTACCCCCCCTTTCGGAGCCAACGGAGCCATCAGATTTGGGTTCCGGGCAGTAGAGAAGGAGCTGTATTTTTTTTGCATGTTTTGTTCTACGAAGAAGCTCCAAGAGATCTAATGCTTGGAGATTGCTTCTGAGCAGTGCGAAGATTCCAGGTTCTTTCAATACATATTGATTCAATTCATTGTGATTTATCTTTGTAGTGTTTACCACTTGGGTATTCTCTATCTTCTCTTCCACCTCCTATCTCTACTTCCTTCTACTTCTGATCCCCGGTGGATTCGACCTTTCGACAAAAACCCCTCCGACAGTGTCTAGCCACTCGAGCTATGAGGCCCCACTCTTAAGTGCCTTGCGTGCGTTCGATCGTCTGTGTGACATGTACACACGCATGCACTCCATCATCCAGCCCATGGAAAACCTATGTGTTGTGGCTAGTACCGGAAACTCCTCATGCAAGGATGCTACTATGTAACACTTATGCTCATCTTGGAAGCTCTTATGCATATACATTGATGTATGTATTTGGAGACTTTGTTCTGAATGAAATAAGCAAGATCTCTCCCTTGCATTATGTTTTTTGGACCACCATTGAATACTATATGTATGGTCCTCCAATTTCCATGAATCCTCAAAAATTAGTGCTTGGATTGGCATACTTCTCCATTAATTCATTCAACTTTTACTAGAGTAGGACTTGTGCATATGTATCCTCTTCCTTCATCTCACATATTGGCATAGCAATCAACTCTTGTACACTATAAAAACACAAGGTAGTAATTGAAGTTTTAAGGAGAACTATATTCGTTATGTTTGTGTTGTGATGGTAAAATCGGGTAAGAGAAAGTACATTGGGTCATACACATGTGGTGCCATGGTGGTCCAATCATTAATATGACACACATGGTCGAAGCATATCTAACTATTGCATAGGTTCCCAATGCCATTTCTTTTCATATGATTCACTAAGTCAACCCTTGAGGCTGGCCTAGTCATTGACATTTTGAATATAAAGCATATGATATTATTGTCAATGACTCGCCCAAGAAATAGGCTACCATGGAAAAATCTGTATGTACAACATTACTTTAACTTTAGAAGATGAGATTCCATCCCTTGATTGCTCTTAGCACATGTAACACAAACCCTCGGGGAAGTTACTATATGTATATCCTCTACATCATGTGCGTTCAAGGCTTATTTATAATTATCATTATTTGTGATTTTTTAAAAATAAAAAATAACCCTTCTATTCAATCTGTAAATAACCCCTTTATATTATGCCCTTCTATATGTAAAAAATGTATAAAAATAGTATTTTAAAAATACCTTATTTTGAATCCACGTGACACACACATATATTCTTGAGTAACTTACCTGAGCACAAACCACATGTTGAACCTACTTGCGTGGAATATAGAACATCATATGCTAGGCTTTTTCATGTTATTACGGTACGATTGATTTTCTAAATGGAACAATTTGTTATTTGTTCCTTTGAATGAGTGATTGGAGTCCCTCAAGCATCATTGATAGTTTAGTGTTAGACATGGGAACACCATGCTCACGAACCAAGGCACTTATCACTAGTCTTCTAGCAACAATCATTTGCAAGTGTCGAGGCCTAATTGCACTAAAGGCTCTTACAACTTCCTCTATACTTTTTTTCACCTCTTTTACATTGGCTCTGCATATGCCTCTTTGCACGTCATATTTATGTGTGCATTGATGGGATGAAAAGACTTGACATTGTGCTTGCCAACATAACATAATACACTACACACTTGGAGAGCAAGATGGGGTGGGGGAGGGGCTTGCAATAGAAGCATCCAAGGCTTCTAAGACCATCATTTGACATTTCAACAGTTAGTATATTGGTATGAAGTTTTCCTACATGGCATGATGTGGAAGTTAATCCATAAAATATACTCAGAAGAGTATAGTGGTATTAAGTTTTCCTACATGGCATGATGTGGAAGTTAATTAATAAAATTTACTCATAATACCATACAAAATCTAGGACATGCTCTTCCAATTATATGCTTCTAAAGACTTTGCAAACCAAGAATCTTATACTTGTCTATGCCACCTTATTCGGTGAACTGAAAATTAAATAGCTAACACAATTTCTATTTGTACATCTTAGACACATTCATTAGGGGAGATTTGAGGTCTCAAAAATGTCATATAAGTGATTCCATAGAGAAAATATTTTAGAAAACAAAATTATATTTTAGATTTTAAACACTTCTATATTTTGGTAAGTAAATATATAAAAAATTGTTACTAAGTCATTGTCATGATATTCTCATGGTCACATTAAACCTGGCAATCTAGACCACCATAAAGGTGATAGAGGTTGTCATAATGAATATCTTAATCATCTTGATTAAAGTGAAAAATAATATTCAATTTGAATTTTTTAAAACTTTTTATTACTTCCCTCCATTCTCACTCTCTTTTTTATTTCCCCTCCTCACTAGTTTCTTCTTAGTTTTCCTTCTTGTTTCTAATTCACCTAGTTTTTCAATCCAGACTTCTAATCACATCCTTAGCTATGGATCAATCATCCAATGATCTCTGTAGCTCTAGTAAAAGACCTCTCTATCATCTTCATATTGAGTTGGATAATGAGTATGAACCAATAAGGAAGAGAACAAAACCCATTACTATTACAGAGTCTATGAAACATATACTCAGGTTTGAAGAAAAGAAGAATCTTAATCTTTGGTTAGATGGCAAGCTATATCCCAAAGATCCTAGCGAAAATAGCACTCCATCTTTCTATAATAGCTCTTCATTGATGAGGTTCATTGGTGATGGTTATAATGGGTTTCTAGGTTATACACTTTACTTGGTTGTAGAAAAGGATGTCCTTAGATTGGAGAATCATCTTTTATCAAAACATAATAATGAGTTATTGCAAAAGCTAGAGATCTATCAATAGAGGATTCATTTGTTGGAGAAACACATCGAATCTTGTCAATGAAAGTAAACCATTTTAGGCCTTTGAAATCAATAAAGGGCTCTTAAAAATATTGAGAGTCTCAATGAGGAGGTGGTGGTTGCAGTAAAAGAATCCAAACAGCGAGATACATATTTTTTAACTTTAAAAATATTAAAGATGGCTTTATTTATGATTAATCGTATTGATTTGTGATGTTAATTTTGTTTAGGTCTCTTCTTCAACCGAATGCAAGTGAAATAGATTCTTTAAAAGAATCTCAATTTATTATCATCTTCTTTCTTCAGTAGTTTCAAAAGCTATTTTGGAGAAGAATAAATTTAAAAAGGCAAAGAAACAATGCTTCGAGTAATTTATAAGGGATCATTCTTTGTATATTGAGTTAGTGCAAAAGACACCTGATCGTATTGATATTAGTCGAGAATCTTACTTATATGCAACTTTTCCAGATTTTGCAATCAAATATGAAAAAAGGATAGGTAAGCAATTGCATACTTCCAAGGCCATCTCTGGTTAGATCTATTAGATAGAGAGTGAATAAGAAAGTGATGGAGATTCTGGATGACCCTTTTCATATCAAGGCTAACTTCAAGGGGTAGAAAAAATGAAATTATATTCAATGAATTCAATAATATTTTCCTCAACTTTTCCACCATACAATGTTTAGTGATAAGATTCAATGACTTATCACTAGAAGAGGCACAACGAGTGGCTAGATTTGTGGTTAAACTTAATGAAAGTGAGATTCTGAAATGCACAAAATTAAAGAGTGTCTTCATTACCTTGATGAATAGAGCACTTTCATCAAGTCATTGCAATCACTCAATGTCATTTAGTATTCAATCTGAACACAACATCTAGTGGCTAGGAGCATGTGAAGTAGATACAAAGGATTTTGATATATTGTATTTGTCAAGATTGTGGGAGAGAAGGAAGGAGTCTCGCTTGAAGCTTTCTTGCTTGCACAATGGGGGAAGACACACAAGGGTGGAGGCTGAAAACAGTTTTCCTCTTCTTAGTTGTGTAAGCCAAAAGAACTCAACTAACTAAGGTGGCATACTAACTGAGCCACGAACTAGAGTAGATAAGGATAGCTATCATGTAGCTATTATTCATGGGCGGTGTACCAACCGCGTCTGCAACTGACAAGTCGGTGACATAAATACACAATGGTCACCCTGGCGTATCACGAGTGGAGCTCGATATCTCAACACTCCCCCTCGAGCTCAATCCCAATTCCTGCACACCAAGCAGGTCTCTGAACTTGCGTAGCTTCTCTGCGCCTAATGCCTTCGTGAATATGTCAGCTACCTGATCCTCTGTGCTGACATAAACTAGATCAATAAGACCTAGTAAAACCCTCTCTCGCACATAGTGATAATGCATCTCAATGTGCTTTGTTCTAGCATGATAGACTGGGTTATTTGCCAAGTGTATACTACTCATGTTGTCACAATAAATGACAACCTAGTAAAACCCTCTCTCGCACATAGTGATAATGCACCTCAATGTGCTTTGTTCTAGCATGATAGACTGGGTTATTTGCCAAGTGTATACTACTCATGTTGTCACAATAAATGACAACTGGTCCATCTGTAGACTGATGCATATCATAAAGTAGCTTATGCAACCAAGCTACCTCACATGCAGCCATTGTTGCACCCCTGTACTCAGCCTCTGTGCTCGACAAGACAACTATAGGCTGTTTCTTGCTGCTCCAAGTGACTGCAGCACTCCCAAAAGAGAACACATATCCACTGGTAGATCATCTATCAGAAATACTACCAGCCCAATCAGCATCAGTGTATCCATGCAACTGTATCTGAACCCCAGTCTCATAAAATAGTCCATACTGCAATGTGGACTTCACATATCTGAGTATGCGTCTAGCCGCATCCAAATGTGGTTTCCTTGGAGCCTGCATAAACTGACTTACCAATCCAACAACATAGCTCAAATATGGCCTGGTAATAGTCATATAAATCAAACTTCCTACTATGCGTCTGTACATAGTAGGTCTTCTAGAAGCTCACCTACATCTGTGCTCAGCTTCACATTCTGCTCCAAAGGAACTGAAATAGGCTTACAGCCTGTCATCCCATATTTGGATAGCATGTCCAATCCATACTGCCTCTGCAAGAGCTATATCCCACTTGGTGATCTAATCACCTCAATGCCCAAGAAATAACGTAGCTCTCCCAAATTTTTCATCTCAAACTTCTGCTTCAATAGCATTTTCACATGAAGGATATCTTCATCACTGTCACCTATCATAATCAAATCATCAACATAAATGACAAGTAGCATAATACCTTTCTCTGTTTTTCTCACATAAAGTGAGAAATCTACCTTGGAAATCTGAAAGCCAATAGTGACAAGATACTGTCCTATCTTGTTAGACCATGCTCTAGGTGCTTGCTTCAAGCCATACAAGGCTTTCTTCAACCTGCAAACAAACTCAGGATGAACAGCATGCACATAACCTGGTGGCTGCTCCATATAGACCTCTTCTTGCAAATCACCATGCAAGAAGGCATTCTTTACATCTATCTGATGTAAAGACCATCCCTTTGATGCAGCCATAGCAATGACTGCTCTTACGGTTGCCATCCTTGCAACCGGACTGAATGTTTCTTCATAGTCAATGCCATATGTTTGTGCATACCCCTTGACTACTAATCTTGCCTTGTATCTATTCACAAAACCATCTGCATTGTGCTTCACCTTATAAACCCACTTACAGCCAATTGCATTTTTACCTTTAGGCAAAGGTACCAATTCCCATGTAGCATTTGCTTCCAAGGCATCCATTTCTTCATCCATGGCTTTCTCCCATTTTTCTTTTCCCATGGCTTCCTCAAAAGAAGTGGGTTCTGGTTCCTGTATCACTTTAACCATATATGCATAGTGAATGGCTGTAAATCCATCATATTTCAGCCTATCCACAGGATACCTAGCTCTCGTAGACCTGCGCAAAGTAGGTTCACTCCCAGGTGCTCTCAAAACATCCCTGGTCTTCCTTACTCCAGGTGTAACAATAGAAGGAATACCCAACTCATCATCAATGCTCTATTCTGAGCCACTAGATTCACCATCCACATAAGAGTGACCTGCATTCACATCAAACATGGGCTGATCAACCTTCTCTTTTCCTTTTCGTGATACCTGCATACCACTATCTGCATTACTTTGAGAAGATTCTCCTGATCTCAATCAGCTTGTCCATGGCGAAGAATGTGAACCACTACTAGAGAACGCTCTAGGTCCACTAATATTTTGTGACTGCTGCTGTGAATTTTGTGCAGCATTACCATTTTGTGCATCTACATCATCAATCACATTTACTGGTTTATACCAGCTACTCATCTCATAAAAAACAACATCTCTGCTCACTGTAAACTTACGAGTAGAAGGGTTATAGCATCTATACCCTTTTTGCTGCAGAGAGTAACCAATAAAGATGCACTTCTCAGCTTTTGGATCCAACTTGGATCTCAACTCATCTGGCACATGTACATAGGCAATGCAACAAAAAATTTTCAAATGAGAAATATCTGGTTTCCTACCAGTATACCTCTCCTCTGGAGTCATTCCATGTATTGCTGCAGTGGGAGTCCTGTTCATTATGTAGACTGCTGTAGCAAGTGCTTCAGCCCAATAAAAATCTGGCAAGTCTTTTTCATTGAGCATGGCACGAGATACCTCTCCAATATGCCTGTTTTTTCTTTCTGCAATTCCATTTTGTTGTGGGGTATGACTGCATGAATATTGCTGCTTTATGCCATGCTCCTGCAGGAACCTTGCAAACTCATTTGAGAGGTATTCTCCCCCTCCATCTGACCTTAGGCATTTTATCTGTAAGCCTGTTTCTTTTTCAACCATAGCTTTAAGAGTTTTGAAATGCCCAAAAACTTCACTTTTCTTTTTCATAAAATACACCCAAACTTTTCTGCTATAGTCATCAATAAAACTGACAAAATAATGACAGCCTCCAAGAGATGCAGCTTTACTTGTCCACACATCAGAGTGGATTAATTCCAATGGCTTCTTACTCTCTTGAACATGTCTAGGAAATGGTTTCCTTGCCTGTTTTCCAAACTGACAGGCTTCACATACCTTATGCATTTCTGCAACCTTGAATTTCGGCAAACCTGCAACAATATTTTGGGCCTGCATTGATTTAAGTCGCTGTACATTAACATGACCAATGCGTTTATGCCAGATATCAATATCTGCAACTACACCGGTCCCATGTGCAAACATTGCTGCACTCAATTCAGACATGTCTGCATCCAATGTAAACATTCTGCCATTCTTCTTTCCTTTTGCTATCAAGCGACCTTTATTTTTCATATCCTCAACAAAGCATCCATGAGGATTAAATCTGACCTGCAAGCCCTGCTCAACCATTTGACCAACAGAAACCAGATTCTTGGTGATATTCGGGACATGAAATACATCGGAAAGGTATTTCTTTTTCCCATCCTGCATAGACAAAGGAATTTTTCCAATCTGCACAATAGGATGTGCAGTATCATCACCAGTCTCCACAAATCCTGGTTTTTCCATTTTCCTTGCATCCTCCATCCATTCTGCATGACCTGTCATATGGTTTGATGCACCTGAGTCAACATACCATACATCGTTGCTTTCTTCTGCACTTGTCACAGAATTGTTCATGTGCTGCACCATAAACAGATGCTCATTTCTGTCATCACCCTGTCTACTAGAGGATGCATAATTTTCTTGTTGCAGTTTTCCATTCATGATGTCATTCTGCTTTTTATAGCAGTCTTTAGCCATATGACCCATTTTACCACAATAGTAGCATTCAACATTACTGTTTGCATTTTGGCCTCTTTGCCATCCACCACGACCTCTTTGGCTCCCCCTGCCTCTAGAGTTACCATGTCCTCCTCCATAGGACTGGTTTTCTTGAGTTTGCTGCATATTCTGATTTCTACCACGGCCTCCATATCGGCCTCCTCTACCTCTGCCTCTACCTCTTCCAGCATTTGAGTAGAAGACAGCTTCTTTTGAAGTTCCTCCTGAAGAAGATGCACCACCATTTCTTTGCTCCTCAGAAATTAGAAGAGCAATCAGCTCCTCAAAATCAGGAAATCTTTCACGAACTGAAATGGATGTCCGAAACTGTGCATAATCCTTTCCTAGACCATTCAAGGTCACAGAAACTAAATCATCATCTTCCACTGGTGACCCAATGGAAGCAAGTGCATCTACAATCTTCTTCACCTTCATGTGGTAGTCGTTGATGCTCATATTTTCTCTTTGCACATTGTGCAACTCTTGCTTGAGCTGCATTTTCCTAGCTTGCGTATTTATGCTATACATTTTTGACAAAGTATCCCATGCCTCCTTTGGCGTACTTGCATCCTGAATATGCACAATCATAGAGTCTGAAATGCTGATAGACATCCAATACATAACTTTCCTGGCTCTCTCATGCCATGCTTTAAATGCCTGCATTTGCTGTTGATTGGGAACATCAGGAAGAACTGGTTCTTCTTCATTTCCTGCAACAAATTCCCAATATCCTTTTCCCATAAGGAAATTCGTCATTCTAAACTTCCATGCTTGGAAGTTGTTCTTGTCAAGCTTTTCAGTGACAATCTGTGAAAGAGAATCAGATGCCATAACAGAAGATTGCAAAAAATTCTGTCACTGCAAAAACCACAGCTTCACCCTCACAAGGGAAAATCTGCAAAACTGGCGAAAGTGGTATTTGACCACACAGTCACTTCCTAGTGACAATTTTGCATCAACAGGCAACAGGGATGATTCTGTAACTCCCAATGTCTCTGCACACAAGCATACAATGCAAATTTTACAGTAACTATTCATCGACCTGTAGAACAGTGGCTGCACAACATAAAACTGGGCCTTTTCCTGAGTGCGTGCAGAAAACTTCCGCCTCCAAAACAGGCCCCGAAATGGCCTCAAATAAAAAAAACAAGGTCGCCAAGGACTAAAGCCCTGCCCCGCAGCATATACTGCCCTCTTGCTTCACCGCGAAGGGCGTCTCAACCTGAGACAATGCACTCCTGCACTTTCCGGTTGTGCTACCTGCAGAGATCTGCTCCCAAAACAGAAAATGAAAGCAACACTGCTCCTCTTACCAGAACACCGCGAGCTTGGCTTGCTTTCTTGAGCTCCTTACCACGAACAAGGCTCTGATACCATGTCAAGATTGTGGGAGAGAAGGAAGGAGTCTCGCTTGAAGCTTTTTTGCTTGCACAATGGGGGAAAACACACAAGGGTGGAGGCTGAAAACAGTTTTCCTCTTCTTAGTTGTGTAAGCCAAAAGAACTCAACTAACTAAGGTGGCATACTAACTGAGCCACGAACTAGAGTAGATAAGGATAGCTATCATGTAGCTATTATTCATGGGCGGTGTACCAACCGCGTCTGCAACTGACAAGTCGGTGACATAAGTGTATTACGAGTGGAGCTCGATATCTCAACAGTATTGGGTTTTTAAATCAAACACCAATACTTGATATTATTAAGAGATGACAGGCAAGAGAAGAGCTATTTGTTGAAGGATTTGGGAACTATACGATTGAATGGCATATAGCTCTGACTTAAAGACACTCAAATGTATGTGCAATGTGTCAAAGGGAGCCAGCTCTAGATCTCCTTGACTATATTACATATCCCTAACCATAGAGTTGAGTTCAAGCAATTGGAATAGAGCTCCCTCTAGGCACAACAAGGATTCACATTTTAAGCTTATCCTAGATATTTCTTTAGTGAATGCCCATATATGTACACTTAATGCACTTTGCACGATAATTGAAAAGCTTGTTCATCTTTGAATAGGGTTTGTATGGAAGTTGAAGCCATTTTAGCTATAGAAGAGATGCTATAACAAAGATTGAAAAGTCATATCTGCAATTGGTTTGCATGGTGGTAATGTTGTTATTGAACCAAATTTTCAAAACTCTAAGGATGGCAACTATGTCCCCAAAAAGCTATCTATTGATGCATTCAAGGCTAGAAGGTTTCTAGGCTTTCATGGGAGACTTAGTAAGCTAAACTCTAGGAATGGTGGATCAATTATTAGATACAATCAGTGAAAGTTTCTACATAATCCAATTAAGGATCATGCTAATAATGGACAAGCTTGGAATAGAAAAGCCAATGTTTGGGAAACACTAGACAATGTATTTGTTTATTATGATAAATCTAAATGGAATGATCATGATCTCAAAGACTTCAAAAACCAATAAACCCTTTTTAAAAGGAGAATGATAGGAACTCATATACAATTTTTTTATTAAATTTTTTTATTTGTTAACTGCCCAACATATTTATACAACCATGCTCCATATTTTATCAAGAAATATGGATCTCTATCTGTATCGTCAACCCAAGGTATGGAAAAATCACATTATCAAGCAAGAACAAAATACTTTAGACACACAAGACATGGAGGTGGAAGATACAAAGAAAACCTTTTATTAGAGGTCTTCCAATGGTTCTATAGATAAATTTGGCACAAATTCAAGCTCAAAGACATAACCACATCATGTAATATATCATCTTTGGCAAGGACTATACAAATTGTTACCCAAAGAAAAAAAGAGGGATATTTAAACTCTTGTGCAAAGCAAACATTTTTAGAATGGTTACAAAATAGACAAAGAGATGGAAAAAGATGGGTTTCAAGAAACCCTTGACATCTTTTTGTTTAACTTTGTTGTAGAAGAGTCTTTATTTTCAAGCAACTCACTTGATCCTCTAGAGGAATCTTTTGTTTCATCCCACTTGATGAGACCTCTACATTTCAAGATTTCTTGTTTCCTATAATGTGCAAGGAGTCTCAAAATCTTGGCATCTCCTACATGGAAGAGCAAATAAGAGCCGAGAATTTCAAAGTATCCTATCCTAGATTCATTATATTCAGGCGTGAAGCCAAAAACTCTTACAACTTTTTCCTTCTCCACCAAAATTATCTTATTTAATCCTCTATTGAAAACTTGGAATCCAATCACCTTGGAGATAGCTTTTAAAGCCATCATTGGCAGGTTTGGAGAGCTTGACAACCTACTGTGATAAATTGGAATTGTTTGATTATTTAAGCTTCCAATATAACAACTAAGGCCTTGAATTTTTCCAACTTGCTTCAATGGCCTTGAGTCCTTGGCTCTTCCAAGAAAGTTGTTTGCATATTCAATTTCTATCTTCACAATAAATCACAATAATGTAATATGTCAATAGATAAATATCCAAGAATATTTGTTTATAATGCATAATATACTCTAATATACACAACAATGGATATCTTAGAATTATCTTGCATACCTTAAGGTTTCGATCTTCTTTAAAGAATACTATCATCATAAAGATTCATTGAACTTCTTGGTTTCTCCTTTGATGGAGACTTCAATTTCTTTTCATACCCCATGCATCCATGTTCTCCCTACAAAGTTCGAAAAGAACTAACTTCCAAACCTGGTTCCTTTAAGAAAGATGGATTATCAATACCAAGTCTTTGTTGAATTTGTAAGAACTCTGTCTCTATAGGTAGCCCCTCCTTTTCATATTCCACGATCTGATTAATACATGAATGCAAGGCTATAGAGCTATCTTGAAAATTCTCTCTCAACATTAAGACTTGAACATTAAGACTTGCTAGCAATTCCTATTTATAACGTATAAAATTCTTATCATTTTGACCCCATGCTACAAGGATTACTAAGCAGGTAATCTTCTTTGAGATCAAAAAGACATTGACTATCATTTAGCAACACATATATCTTTTTGTTGATGAGGTAATTGGGAAATGTTGGGACACAATCAAGAGGACCTTCTTCAATCTCTGCACTCAACTCTATCTCATTTTCTTCCACTTTTGTAATGTTCTCACTTTTAAACAAAGAAACATCAAATAGCTACACTAGTTGGTTTTCAAAATCCTCCTAAAACATTTTTCCCTTCTCTTCAACCTATTTATCTTTACTTGTCAAATCCTTTGTCTTCTTCTCTTGTATTGCATCTAAAGAACAATTGTCCATATATTAAAGATATACGAGAAATCCAACATCCTTGTGGACAAGAAGACATTGATATTGATTCTGATGGAAAGGGTAATTTGATTCCCACTTCTTGAATTCCTCATCAATAAGGCTAAACCTTGTTTGCAAAGTTCTTGTAGCATTGGTAGCTTCCACTATATCATTGTAATTGACAAATCCCTCAATTTCTAGGTCCTACACATATCTATCATAAGACTCCCTATAATTCTTCAATTTGTCTTCAAGATCCTTCAAGAGCTCTTGCAAATCAAAGGGAACATTGAGCATAGCTCTAATGTAAATAAATCTAGATGAATTTCCAGTTGCATGGAGGAAATCAAAGAGCTTCTCATCAAAGGTATCCTCCAAATCCTCTTCCTCCATTCTCTCTAGAGAAATCTCTCTTTAGTCATCCTGGTTACTCATAGAACCAAATTTTAGAACAATAAGACAAGTTTAGGAATACAAAGTAATAATCCACATTTTCTCACATCCAAAAAATAAATTTAAATTTGTGTAAGTTGATACACATAGAACATCAGAACCACATCATTTTACATATGTACAATATTAGAGCAAGATTCTAAAAAATCCAATCAATCCCTTCATACTATTTTTGCCATTTCAATATTTTGTGGGACACTCACTCTTGGCTTTGAAGTTTACCCTTTTGATCTAAAGCATGCTCATCAAGGAAACTTGAGCAAGGCTTCAATGTTCTCTTCCTCCCCTTGGACCACCAAACACAAAACAATGGGCCATAATGACACTTTATTCCACTCATTTTCTATGTCTAAATCCATATATCATACTCCACATTTGAAAATGCTTGCATAACATATCATATATGTTTAAAATAATGTTAATTACAACTTTTAATTAGATGAAATCAAAATAGGAGTGCCTTATGAAACACAAATCAAGTCTTTAGGTAGCAAAGCATGTTGAGATATAGGCATGTGAGCCCTATGTATGCAAGGGTGGATAAGGGTAGCTGGGTGTGAATGAACTAGGGGGTAGGGAAAAACCCTAACCCTAGTCATCCAGAGGCTATATAAACAGCCTAAAGGTCACTCTCACTAAAGAGGAGAGTATACTACTTATACTTGTGAATAAATCACTAAGCAAGACCTTCTTCTTGTACTTGAGATCTCTCTCTTGCTCTTGTGCACACTATCATGCTTCCACTCTAATATTTCAACATGGTATCATAGCTACCTCTGATCCAACAAGCTTTCTTCAGCTACATCTTGACCTAAGTGCATAAGAAGATCTCATATTTCCCACTTTACCTTCTTCTCCACCATAGCCAACCTTGACCACCTATCAATGGAGGACCTAGGGTGAACAAAATAGAGAATATTTTTCCTTGCTTTCTTTTTTAGAGTTTCTCCTCAGCTTAAGATGATCCAGCATGGCACATTGAATGCTAACATTGGGCAACGAGGAGGGCAGCATTGCGTGTTTCCATGAAATAAGTGCAAATTTGTGACACATTTCGGGCTATTGTGCATGCTAACGAGGGAGCAATCTGGGCAACTTACCATGGGGCTTTGTTAGCCCCACTAGTGGGCCATCTCCCCCTAAAAGCATTTGAGTTAACACCTCTCCTACTGGTTGCTATTGCAATCAAAACCCTAACCACAGGTCACAGTGGCAGTCGCCATAGCCACTGTAGTGAATACTAGGAATTAGATGATTTGTAGATGAAAGGACACTGTGCACAATAAGAGATAAAGACAATGTGGAAAATGGAGTGAACTACAGTTGACCATTTCATTGTAGTAGTTGTATATATACATGGTACATTAAATGAGGTAGGTGAGTTTATTCTCTAAATATCTGAGATATTTACAAAGTGGATATGTATGGGATCCTTTTGTCCACATATTTTCTTATTCTTATCTTATCCATACTTTTATCCTTACATCCCCCCTCAAAAGGATTCTATAGGAAAACAAAGGATTACATTCAATTGAACAATGCAACTGGAATATTTTTCCCTCCCCATTTGAGCATGCAACGTATTTGCATGTCAATTTTATGTTTCAAGTGGAGAACTGATTTGGTGAGGAAATCAATAGCATTATCATTAGGGGAGTTTGGAGGTCTCAAAAACACCCTATAAGCGATCCTAGAGAGGGAAAATATTTTAGAAAATAAAATCATTTTTAAAATTTTAAAAAATTTTATATTTTGGCAAGTAAATGTATAAAAATTTGTTAATAAGTCATTGTTGTGATATTCTCTTGGTCACATCAAACCTAGAAATCTAGGCCGCCATAAATGTGACAAAGATTTTCATAATGAAGATCTTACTCATCCTCATTAAAGTGAATACTAATATGCAATTTGAATTGTGTTCAACGTTTGATTACTTCCCTCCATTCTCACTCTCTTTTTTCTTTTCCATCCTTACTAGTTTCTTCTTCGTTTTCCTTCTTGTGTCTAATTCGCATGGTTTTTCAATCCAATCTTCTAATTACATCCTTAGCTATGGATCAATCATTCAATGATCTCTATAGCTCTAGTAAAAGACATCTCTATCATCTTCATATTGAGTTGGATAGTGAGTATGAACCAATAAGGAAGAGAACAAAACCCATTACTATTACAGACTCTACGAAACATATACTTAGGTTTGAAAGAAAGAAGAATCTTGATCTACGATTAGATGGCAGGCTATATCCCAAAGATCCTAGCAAAAATAGCACTCTGCCTTTCTATAATAGCTCTTCATTGTTAAGGTTCATTGGTGATGGATATAATGGGTTTCTAGGTTATACACTTGGTTGCAGAAAATGATGTCCTCAAATTGGAGAACCATCTTTTATCAAAACATAACAATGAGTTACTACAAAAGCTAGAGGTCTATCAATAGAGGATTCATTCATTGGAGAAATGCATCAAATCTTATCAACGAAAGAAAACTATTTTAGGCCTTTGAAATTGACAAAAGGCTCTTAGAAATATTGAGAGTCTCAAACGAGGAGGAGGTGGTTGTAGTAAAATAATCAAAGTAGCAAGGTGCATTTTTTTCCACTTTAAAAATCTTACTCATCCTCATTAAAGAAGAATCTTGATCTATGGTTAGATGGTAAGGTATATCCCAAAGATCCTAGCAAAAATAGCACTCCGTTTTTCTATAATAGCTCTTCATTGATGAGGTTCATTGGTGATGGTTAAAATGGGTTTCTAGGTTATACACTTTACTTGGTTGTAGAAAAGGATGTCCTTAGATTGGAGAATCATCTTTTATTAAAACATAACAATGAGTTATTACAAAAGCTAGAGGTCTATCAATAGAGGATTCATTTGTTGGAGAAAGGCATTAAATCTTGTCAACGAAAGCAAACTATTTTAGGCCTTTGAAATCAACAAAGGGCTCTTAAAAATATTGAGAGTCTCAAATGAGGAGGTGGTGGTTGTAGTAAAAGAATCCAAGCAGCAAGGTACATATTTTTTAACTTTAAAAATAATAAAAATGGATTTATTTATGATTAATCCTATTGATTTGTGATGTTAATTTTGTTTAGGTCTCTTCTTCAACGGAATGCAAGTGAAATAGATTCTTTAAAAGCAAGTCAATTTATTATCATCTTCTTTCTTCAGTAGTTTCAAAAGCTATTTTGGAGAAGAAGAAATATAAAGGCAAAGAAACAATGCTTCGAGTCATTTCTAAGGGATCATTCTTTGTATATTGAGTTAGTGCAAAAGACACCTGATCATATTGATATTAGTCGAGATGCTTATATGCAACTTTTTCAGGTTTTGCAATTAAATACAAAGCAAGGATAGGCAAGCAATTGCATACTTCTAAGGCCATCTTTGGTTAGATCTATCAGATAGAGACTGAGTAACAAAGTGATGGAGATTTTGGGTGAGCCTTTCCATATCAAGGCTAACGTCAAGGGCAATAAAAATGAAGTTGTATTCAATGAATTTAACAATATTTTCCTTGACTTGCCCACCCTACAATGTTTAATGATTAGATTCTATGACTTATCACTAAAAGAGGCACAAGGAGTGGCTAGATTTGTGGTTAAACTTGATGAAAGTGAGATTCTGAAATATACAAAACTAGAGAGGGTCTCTATTACTTTGATGAATAGAGCACTTTCATCATATCATTGCAATCACTCAATGTTATTTAGTGCTCAATTGGAACACAATATCTTGTGGCTAGGAGCATTCGAAGAAGATACAAAGGATTTTGATATATTGTATTAGGTTTTTCATCGAACACCAATATACCTGATGTTATTAAGAGACAAGAAGTAGGAGAAGAGCTTTGTTGAAGGATTTGGGAACTATAAGATTGAGTGGCACATATCTGGTGACTTAAAGACACTTAAACAAGATGTATCATTATTCATTTTTCGCTTTGTCCAAGCAAGTTCAGAAGTTTATGTATAATGTATCAAAGGGAGCCAACTCCAGATATCCTTGTCTATATTGCATGTCCCCAGCCATAGAGTTGAACTCAAGTAATCGGAACAGAGCTCTCTCTAGGCACAACAAGGATTCATAGTTTAAGCCAATCCTAGATATTCCTTTAGTGAATGCCCTGCATATATGTATACTTCATGCACTTTGTAGGATAATGAAAAAGCTCATTCATGTTTATATAGAATTTGCATGGAAGTTGAAGCCATTATTAGCTAGAACAAATGCTATAACACAGATTGAAAAAGACTTATCTGCACAATTGGTTTGCATGGTGGTAATGTTGTTATTGAACTAGATCTTCAAAAGTCTAAGGATGGCAATTGTGTCCCCAAAAAGCCATCTATTGATGGAGTGAAGGCTAGAAGGTTCCTAGACTTTCATGGGAAACTTGATAAGATAAACTCTAGGAATGGTGGCTCAACTATTAGATACAATCAGTGGAAGTGCCTACATAATGCAGTTAAGGATCATGTTGATAATGGACAAGCTCGGAATAGAAAGGCCAATGTTTAGGAAATTCTAGACAAAGTATTCTTTTATAGTGATAAAACGGAGTGGAATGATGATGATCTCAAAGACTTCAAAAACCAATTGAACCTTTTTAAAAAGGCAATGACAAAAGCTTGGGGTAATCAACACTTTACTCACTATATAGTAAGAGGTTTGTATATGTATGTCTCTTTATTTTTTGACTCATATATGGTTTTCTAATTGAATTTCTATATTTGTTAACTATACAACATATTTTATACAACATGCTCCATATTTTATTAAGAAATATGGCTCTCTATCTATCTGGTCAATCCAATGTATGGAAAAATTGCATTATCAAGCAAGAACAAAATACTTTGGATACACAAGACATGGAGGTGGAAGAAAGAAAGAAAACAATTTATTAGAGTTATTTTAATGGTTCTACAAACAAATTTGGCACAAATTCAAGCTCAAAGATACAAGCACATCATGTAATATATCATCTTTAGCAAGGACTATATCCACTATTACCCAAAGAAGAACAGAGGGATATTTAAACTCTTGTGCAAAGTAAAGATATTCAAAATGATTACAAACTAGACAAAGAGATGGAAAAACATAAGTTTCAAGAAACCCTTAACATCTTTTAGTCTGAATCTATCACAGAAGAGTCTTTAGTTTCAGGGAATTCAGTAGGTCCTCTAAAAAAATATTTTGTTTCATCCCACTCAATGAGACCTCTATATTTCAAGAACTCTTGTTTCTTATAGCTTGGAAGGAGCTTCAAATTTGTTTATAATGCACTCTAATATAAATCACAATGGATATCTTAGAATTATCTATCATACCTTAGGGTTTTCATATTCTTCAAGAAGACTATCATCATATAGATTTATTGAACTTTTTGGCTTCTCCTCTAATGGAGACATCAGTTTCTCTTCATACCCCATGTTATCAATAGCAAGTATCTACTAAATTTGTAAGATTCATTTGTAGGTATCCCCCCCTTTTCATATTTCACAATCTGATTAATACAAGAATGCAAGGCTACAAAGCTGTCTTGAAAATTCTCTCCCTCAACATCAAGAGTTGCTAGCAATTCCTTTTCATAACCTATAAAATTCTTATCATTTTGACCCCATGTTGCAAGGATTGCCAAGAAGTAATCTTCTCTAAGATAAAAAAGGTGTTGAATATCATTTAGCAATACATATCTCTTTTTGTTGATGAGATAATTGGGAAATGTTCGGACACATTCAAGAGGACTTGTTTCAATCTCTGCAGTCAACTCTATCTCATTTTCTTTCACTTTTGTAATGTTTTCACTTTTAAACAAAGTAACATCAAATCCCTGCACTAACTAGTTCTTAATATCCTCCTCAAACATTTTTCCCTTCTCTTCAACTTCTTTGTCTTTGCATGCGATATCCTCTATCTTCTTCTCTTGTATTGTATTTGAAGAACAACTATCCATATATTGAAGATTTACAAGAAATCCAACATCCTTCTATACAAGAAGACATTGATGTTGATTCAGATGAAAAGGGCAATTTGCTTTCTACTTCTTTAATTCCTTATCAATAAGGCTAAATCTTGTTTGCAAAGTTATTCTAGAAACATTGGTAGCTTCCATTACATCACTATAATGGACAAATCCCTTAATCTCTAGGCCTTCCACATGTCTATCATAAAACTCCCTAAATGGTGCATAGATTGGATGATGAACATATGCATAGTGAATGCCGAAAGGTCCCCAAGAACAAAGAACTCTACAAACCTTCATAATTTCAAGTACAAAGCAAAAGCAAATTTACACGACATGAGATAAAAGAGACAAATTGGGTGCAATCTCTCCCCATGCCTTGTGTGATTGCTTCACAAGGCATGTATTTATAGATTTATTTATCTTCAAGCTCAAAAATTGGCCACTTTACAAATAGCATGCTTTTGCTTTTGCGTTTGCGTTTGCCCAAATATAGAGTAAGGTAGTTGGGTCCAAATACAAATATTAAATAATGAAGTATTTAACTAAGCGCATATGTGCATACAATATAATAAATATTTTGTCAAGCACTTTAATAAATAAGTGTGTTTAAATAAATATTGGCACCATATCTTTAGTGATAAGGTGCGCACCAATAAAAAATAGTAACTCTTCTAAGCGTTTGGATTCATGCCATCGCTCGGTGCTACCCAGCGCCATCGCCGCTTGCTCTACACATCAACTGAACAATTTACCATTGTTAGAAAATAATTAAATAAAATCAAACAAAAGTGAATACCTAGCAGTCTTTAGCTACAAAATAATTAAATAGGTTAAAACTATGTCTTGATCTTAATTTTGTTAAAAATCGCGTAGTAGGGAGACTTGCTTGAGTTGATGTGTCAAACACACACTATATACATAAGAGGAAGCTCACTCAAGAACACAAGAAGAGAGATGAAGGACAACAACCTTTTCTTGTTGATTTCTTCTTCTTCTTCCATACACTATACAATGCACACAAATTATAGATAAGATACAACAAAAGGAAAGTGGCCTACTAAGTCAAATAGTGAATAATAGACTACAGTAATCGATTGGCGCTATATCTTTGCCCAACTGTAGATAAGTGTAACAAACTAAATATAATAAGTGATAAGGAATATCCATCAAATCCCAAATGACTAGTAGATGCACCATTACCATCCAACACTTTCTTCTTTCCTTTGTTTTTTCTTGCAACACTTATAGATCCACCTGAATATGTGTGGCTACTTCTTAGACTCCCAGACCAAGGGCTCACTGTATACGTAGTACCAAATGATGTTTCTGGTCCACTAAAACTCTTTGATTCTTTCTTTTCTTTCTGCACATAGCCACCATGATCATTATCATCATCTAATACATCACCAGTAGGTGCATACCAACTGCTCATCTCATCAGAAATAACATCTCTACTCACTTTGAGCTCACCTGTGAGACAGGGTTATAACAACGATACCCTTTCTGCTCTAAATACTATCCAATAAAAATACATTTTTCAGCCTTTGGGTTAAGCTTCTTCTGTAGCTTATTTTGCACACGAGTATATGCAATGTAACCAAATAACTTTAAGTGTGATACATCGGGCTTCTAGTAAATCATTCTTCGAGAGTCATCCCATGAACTGCATCTGTGGGGGTTGTATTCATAATATAGATAGCAGTATGGACAGCTTTAGACAAAAAATATTTTGGCATATTCTTTTCAGCCATTAATGCTCGTACAACTTCTGCAATATGCCTATTTTTTCTTTCAACACCAGATTGGGGAATATGAAATTTTCCCATAAGTTTGGGACAGGTGGTCAAATATTTGGATTTGTTTGTCATAATTGAACCCTATAACTCCAAATCAAGCGCTCTATAGCTCAATAGATTCCATTTTTCAAGTACTTTTCAATGATAGGTCAAATTATATAGTTTTGAGAAACTTATGGGCATGTTATTCAAGTGGTACCACCTTTTTAGTATTCAAAAAATGGGAATTGGGAGATTCCCAAACTCACTAATATTGTATTTTTCTGCAACCCCATTTTGCTGTGGGGTATACATGCAAAGTAAATTGCCTCTTTATCCTATGAGTCCTCAAGAAGCCACTAAACTCATTAGAGAGGTACTCTCCCCCTCCATCTGATCTCAAGCACTTCACTTTTCAAGCTTGTTTCTATTTCAATAGCTGCCTTGAAAGATTTGAAGTGCTCAAATACATCACTCTTTTCCTTAATGAAATATACCCATAGCTTCCTTGAACAGTCATCAATAAATGTGACAAAGTATTTGTTGCCACCAAGAGATACATTCTATATAGGCCCCCAAACATTTGTATGTACTACATCAAGTATATTTTTGCTTGCTTCTTTATCATGCGAGAAGGGTTGTCTTACTTGCTTACCAAAATGGCATGCTTCATAAAATTTATGAAATTCTGTAAGTCTAAAGGAAGGCAACCCTATAACCAATCCTCTAGACTGCATTAATTTCAGCCTTTGCACATTTGCATGTCCAATACATTTATGCCATATTTCAATGTCTGCAACCACTCCTTTTCCTTTACCATACATAGCAATATCCATTGCAGGAATTCCAACATCTAAAGTGAACATGCGGACAACTCTACTTCCTTTTGTGACCAACCTACACTTATCATTAAAGTCTTCTACAAAACAACATTTTGCATTGAATTGGACCTGCAACCCTTGCTCTACCATTTGGCCAACAGACAATAGATTCTTTGTGATTGAATGCACATGTAATACATCTATCAGACTCTTTGTCTGGCCATCATGCAAGGACAAGGGAACATTTCCAATGTGTGGAATTGGGTGGCATGAATCATCACCTATTTGCACATAACTTGGATTTTGTAAGTCTTGCATCTCTTCAAATCATTCAATATGATTGGTGATATGATTAGATGCATGTGAATCGACATATCATACATCATCATGTCTCCCCTTTCTTGTAACTGCATTCATCATATGCTGCATAACAAAAAAACATTTATTTTTGTCTTCATTTTGCCGTGAAGACAATGCATAGTTTCCTTGTTGCAATTTACCACTGCGTCTATTATCCTTAGCATAACAATGGGCTGCAATATGACTTGTTTTTCCACAATAATGGCAAACAATAACAGAATTTCCAGAACCTCTGTTCTGCCATCCACCTCTTCCTCTAGAGCTCCCCCTGTCTCTAAAGTTTTCTCGGCCTCCTAAAACCTGCATTTCACCAAATTGCTTATTGAACCTGTTTTACTGGTTATTGCCAGCACGTCCCATACTACGGCCTCTCAAAGAGGATCTACCACGTCCCCTTCTTGAACTTGAGTTAAATACTTGGGCCTGTTTACCATTTCTTTCAGATGAGTCACCCTGCATATTGATCTCTTCAGTAATCATGAGAGAGACCAAATCATTAAAATCTAGAAATGGCTTCCGTACGTATACTGAAGTAACAAATGATTTCCATGCCTTCTCATTATTAAGGCCACTCAAAGTGGATGAAACTAAATCATCATCATCATCAAGCATTGCATCAATCACTACTAAAGCATTTGCAATGCTTCTCACCTTCAAAACATACTCATTTATAGACATTTTCCCCTTCTTCAAGGTATTCAACTCTTGCTTGAGTTGAAGCTTTTGTGCCTTTGTATTTACTGCAAACAGGTTCTCAAAAATTGTTCAAGCTACATGTGAAGTTTTTGCATTCCTGATATGTCCCAGTATAGTATTATCAATGATTGCAAATAGCCAGTACATCACCTTTTTGTCTTTTGCATTCCATTCTTTCCATGCCTTTAATTCATCTGAAGTCCCAGCTCTGGCTCATTTTCGTCACCTGAAACAAACTCATAAAAACACTTTCCAATGAGGAAGTTTGTCACACAGAACTTCCATGAGGGGTAGTTATTCTTGTCTAGCTTCTCAATAATGGGATTTCCATTGTTCTCTGCCATTATCACAAAAAGGATACAACACAACAAGCTAGTCTTCTGCAACCTTTCACAACAAGAACACAGCAATACACTAATCAACCTTTTTCACTGATTGCTCAATAGTACATGTAATTTGCAAGCTGTTTTTAGATAAACCCTATGTTTGCTTCTTGGCAAACAGCTCAAAGTTACAGATTTGAAATCTGTAACTTGTGCACCCACTTTCGGTCAATACAGTCGAAATCGCAATGTATCCTGAAACTGTTGTCCGCAAGCTTGTGGCTCTAAAATGGGGCCTGAAATAGTGCTCTGCTCGCACACTAAATCTCAGAACAATCTAAGATTTTTACTCTACCTTGCTTTTGGTGCCTCCATTGGCACTATCCAAGAGAAAGAGTGAAAGAATGTGAGAGCTTCTTACCCGTTGCTTGCTTGCTCGAACCTTGCTTCTTTTCCTTCACTTTAGCCTTCAAAATCAGTCTCTCTCAGTGGCACGGCTCTGATACCATATCAAGAATCGTGTGATAGGGGGACTTTCTTGAGTTGTTGCGCCAAACACACATTGTATACACAAGAGGAAGCTCACTCAAGAACACAAGAAGAGAGATGGAGGCCAAAAAAAATTTCTTGTTGATTTCTTCTTCTTCTTCCACACACTATCCAATGCACAGAAAATATAGATAATATAAAACAAAAGGAAAGTGGCATACTAAGTCAAACAGTGCATAACAAACTACATTAATTGATTGGCGCTATATCTTTGCCACTTGTAGGTAGGTGTGACAAACTAAATATAATAGGTGATAAGTCAGTGGCCATGTGAGTATCATAGTTACCACTAACGTGCTAAGTGTAGATGTGCGGACCCATCTAGCCAGGCGGTCCATCATCAATGTCTGCACGTATTGAGCTTACCATCTCAATAAATTTAATTCAAATACACAATTTAAACTCGTAAACATCCATTAATTTAATATGTATTTTACGAAATCACCCACTATGGAATCACCCACGTGCACACTAAATTAATCAGATGCCCAAAAAGGACAGGCGTCCCCATCAACTTCTTGCACAAGGAATCCACCTTGTGTACGAGCCTCGGCAAATAATTAGTTTTACGTAATCCCCCGTGGAATATGCCTCCTAGCACAATATCCACGGGGTGGGATAGCAATTGTCCTCAATTGCTATAAGCTCAATGTGGAGCTAGTAGTGAGGGGTAAGCACTTAGGTCACGTGCGTGCATCCATTAAGCCTCTTTAATAGGATGATTCTTAAACTTAACCAAATACCTAGAATATCTACAATTAATTTTAGTGGTCAAAAAGTCAGTGTATAGAATAGTTTTAGGTTCAAGGATTTCAGTTTCTTCCTCTAACAAAGGAGGGTTTTCATAGACAGGGTGGACAGGTAATTGGCCTCTGAAAGGTTATAACAAACTAATATGAAAAGTATTATGGATCTTTTAATATTTGGGTAGTTCTAATTTAAATGCATTGTCATTGATCTTGTGAATTATTTTGAAAGGTCCATAAAACCTAGGTACTAATTTAACAATAAGGTGTTTCTCAACACTTTTTAATCTTCTCTTTTCAATGCGTAACCAAACATAATCACCAATATTGAAACTCATGGCTTGTCTTTTCTTATTAGCTTGTTTAGGGTATCATTGCTGGGCTTTCACAATCATATCTTTAACTTGAGAAAAATTAGTAGCATGCATATTGGCAATATCATCAGTAGCTTTAACTTTATTCGACAATGATGTGACAGGTGTAGGCAATCTATGTCCATAAATGATTTCAAATGGTGCTTTATGAGTAGCTATATGTGGTGTATTATTGTATGTAAATTGAAGTAGATGCAAATGTGTGTCCCATATTTGTGGTTTTGAAATTGTGTATGCACGTAAAAGATCTAGAATTGTACTATTAGTAGCTTATGTTTGCCCATTGGTTTCAGGATGAAATGCAGATGAGAAATCAATCTTAGTACTCAAATTAGCAAACAAAGTAGTCCAAAAATTATTACAAAATCTAGAATCACAATAAGAAATAATAACTTTTGGCAAACCATGATTAGTGAAAATATTCTTCAAAAATAATTGTGCAGCTTGAGATGCAGTGAATGTTTTCTTGCATGATAGAAAATATGCTTGTTTACTAAATCGATCTACTATAGTCCAAATCATATCATGATTAGCTTGTGTATTAAGCAAACAAGTTATAAAATCCATTGAAATATGTTCCCATGGTCAGTCAAGAATTGGTAAAGGCATTAACATATTGCTTACCATGGTGTCGCTTGACTCTTTGGCAAATTAAACACTTAGAAACAAAGTTAGAAACATCAGATTCCATTTGTGGCCAGTAGAAATCTTCAACCAATGTTCTTAAAGTGGAAATAATACCTCTATAACCTTGATATAGAGGAAAATGAATTTTGTGCAACAAAAATGATCTAAATTGAACAGTAACACACAATCTTTTATCATAAAACATAAATCCATCAAAATAAGACAAAGAATTAATTGGAATCTAGTTATTAGCAACTAATTTGTTCCAATTAGCTTGAAAATTGTAGACATGGTCATAGGTATCCTTCATATGAGTAAGGGAATCAAAGGATAGAACGAAACATTATAGATACTTGGTCTCCTACTCAATGCATCGGCAACAATAATTTCTCTTCCTAGTTGATGCTGGATAAGTGGACGAAAACTTTGAATGAAAGAATCCCATTTAATATGGCAGTCAGAAATTTGTGGCTGACTAAGGAGATGTTTGATACTTTGTTGGTCGGTTTTAATCATAAATTCAGATCTCATCAGATAGTGTTTCCATTGACGTAAGGCTTGAACTACAGCTAACAATTCTTTGTCATAGGTGGAATACTTCAACTCAGAAGGTTTAAGTTTGCAATTATAATAGGCTATGGGATGTGAATCTTGCATGAGGACAACTCCAATTCCTGATCCGCTAGCATCAGTGACTATTAAGAAGAATGGTTGACTAAAATAAGGTAATTGCAAGACAAGTGCATGTGTTAAAGCATGTTTAAACAAATCAAAAGACTTTTGCTAGTTGGCAGGCCAACAATACACAACACCTTTATTTAACAATTTCGTCAAAGGCAATGCAAGCAATGGAAAATTTCTCACAAATTTTCTATAAAAGATGGCAAGGCCTAATAAAGAATGTAACTTATGTATATTTTTAGGGATTGAAAAATTCAAAATTGCCTCTATCTTTTTAGGATCAACGTGAATACCATCAAAAGAAACAATGTGACCTAAGTATTCAATCTGAGTTTGGAAAAATTCACTCTTGTCAGGGTTAGCATACAATTTATTCTCTTTCAAAAATTTAAAAAATAAAGATAGATATTCATAATGCTCATTCTCATCCTTACTGAAAACCAAAATATCATTAAAAAAAACAATCACATAATTCTGATACTTCAAAAATATATGATTCATCATATGACTGAATGTAGCTGGTGCATTGGTCAAAGTGAAAGGCATAACAAGACATTCATAATGACCAAACTGAGTTCTAAATGTAGTCTTAAAAATATTATGTATCCAAGCATACTTAACGATATCCAAACTTGAGATCTATCTTGCTAAAAACAGTGGCCGCTTGTAGTTTATCCATGAGGTCATCTACCCTAGGGATCAGATATTTATTCTTAACAGTGATTTTATTTAGGGCACAATAGTCAATGCACATCCTATAGGTATTTTTTTCTTCTTAACTAATAGGACAGGTGCACCAAAAGGAGAACTACTGGGTCTAATGAGTCCTTGGTTCACACAACAGTTCCTCAACTTGTGTTTGTATTTCTTTTTGTTCAGTTTGATTGTGTCTATAAGGTGCTTTACATGGTGGTTGAGAACTTGAAATTAAATATATTTTATGGTCTTAAATACATGTAGATGGTAAATCATCAACAAAACAATATTTAAATTGTGAAAGAAATTGTGCATGCCTAGGATGCATCTTATTTTCCTTAGGTTCAATTTCATTCACCCATAGTAAATATAATTTACTACATTTTCTCAATGCATGCTTAGCTTGTGTGTAACTAAGCAGTGGAAATTTATCAAAGGTATGCAATCCATGTAATATGATTTGTTTTCCGTTAAAATGAATTTTCATAGAATGTGTGGAATAATCTATGTCAAGGTTATATTTGTGACACCAAGGCATTCCTAAAGTAATATCACTAGCTTACAAAGGCACAACCAATAAATTTTTGTGCTCAATATAATCACTGATTTTCATCTCTAAATCATGCACTTCTTGTGTACCATTGTATCTAGTGCCTAAGAATGCAGCCTTAATGCGATAATGAGTTGGGACAATAGATAAACTCAATTCTTTTACCAACTTTGCAGAAATAAAATCATGCGTGCTTCCATCATCATGCAAAACAATTTTTTCTTGACCATGCACAAAACATTTCATTGTTAATAATGAATGAGGATTTGGCATACTTGGTAAAGTATCTGAAGCATCACCGATATCATCATCATCTTTAGTAAAGTCCGGCATATCTTAATGGTTCTCATCATCAGCTTCTCCCAAGTGATTGATTTCAACAGCTTGCTTCTTGGACTGACAGTTCGCTACTAAGTGTCCAAGCTGATGATACTTGTAGAAAATCATAAGCTTTGTTTTGGAGACATTGTTGGTAAGGGTTGGAAGTTTGGGTATATTGGGATTTGGTTGGAGGGAAGGCTTAGGTTTTAAATTAGTAGTTGATGGTAAAGCAGGAGGTTGAGTGATGCCATGAGGCATAATCCACGGTGCACTCCGTGAGGTTTTGCGGTGGATTCCGTGAGGTTTTGCGGTGGATTCCGTAAAATTATATTTATTGCGGGGGCTTGTACACAAGATGGATTCCTTGTGTGAAAAGTCGATGGGGACGCATGTCCTTTTCGGGCGTCTCGTTAATTTAATGTGCAAGAGGGTGATTCCATAGTGGGTGATTCTACAAAATACATATGTAAATTAATGGATGTTTGTGAGTTTAGAGTGCGCACTCGTATAAAATTAATGTTAGGATCGTGTTTCAACCTATTTATTTATTTTGTAGCTGAAGACTCCTAGGTATTCACTTTTGTCGGTTTAATTTTATGATTTTCTAACAATTGTGAATGCTTCAGTTGATGTGTAGAGCAAGTGCGGTGGCACTGGAAGCACGGGTGATAGTGTGTATTGAGGTTATTTAGAAGAAATTATTATTTTTGATGGGCACGCATCTTAGGCATGGTGCAATATTTATTTTGGCATGCTTATTTATTAAAGCGCTTGACATATATTTATTATTTTGTATATACATGGACGTACGATTTAAATATTCGTTATTGGACATTGTATTTGGGCACATCCCGATTCTTTGGGCACCCAATCGTTTTATAAGCTTTATTTGGACAAAAGTAAACACAAAAGCTAAAGCATGCTAATCGTAAATTTGGGCTATTTTTGAACTTGGAGATGAATAATATATTAAATACATGCTTTGTGGAGCGCTGACACAAGGCATAGGGGAAGATTGTACCCAATCAGTCTTCTTGCTTCATGTCGTGCAAATTTTCTCTCTTGGTTTTTGAGCAAAAAGTAGAATTCTTTGTTCTTGGGGACCTTTTGGCGCTCACTACGTACGCATACGGCATCCAATTTACACATCAGTAGTATGAGAGCAAAGCTGAGATCGAGGGCTTCCAATTGCTTACCATCTCACGTGAAGGCAAAGCTCGTGGAACGATCGAGCTCTACAGTCAGTCTCGCGAAAATCCATCAATACTAGCGCGTTCTTGGCAGTGAAGAACCTCGTGTTACACAGTCGGATCACGAAGGACCAGCCTCTACAAGCAGAGGACCACCTGGGAAGTTCCAATTGTTAAGTCTACTTCTTCTCAGAGACTTGCATTTTGATTAGTGTTTAAGATTAACACTTAAGCTTCTTTAAAAAAAGCTTAACACTTAAGCTTTTAAAAAAAAAGCTTAACAATTGTAAATTCACGATGCTGTGACGGCAGGATGAATTGCCGTTCGACAACATCGTCCGACGTATATTGACATCCTGGTCGTTGAAAACTAGGCAGAAAACGTTTTTCCTTAAGGCTTAATAGTCAAAGCCTAAAGCTTTCTAAGCTTTAAAGCTTTCAATTATCAAAGTCCAAAATCCTCCCAAATAAATGTTCATACACAACAACTCTTGAGCCGGTTTTTTTTAACTTCTCTGCAAGCCCCCATTCGCATCTGCACTCAAATAGAAACAAATTTCAGTACACATATTGCTATACCCAGTCTACATGGACGAAGTATTTTCTTGGAGGAAGTCCGACATCAGTTTTCATAGTCGTGAAGAAGAAATATCATAAAAAGCTGTTTAAAAAAAAACAAACCTTGTAATCCCGAGCTTGAGCTACGCTCATCCTACTAACAGGATTTTGAGTGTGTAAGGTTGTTTGAAATTTTGCAGGATGACCAATCAAAATATGGAAGCTTTTATGGCCAAATGTGATTTACCGAAACCAACGATGGAGCAAAAACTGGACCTAATTATGATGTAGCTTCAAGAGGAATGAAGAGCATGTCAAACTTAGCAAGCTCAATTGGCTAGTCTGCAGTGATCTACTACCGATCAAGATGGACCGCAATCCGAAGATCTTATATGACGTACAATTGATGCGACACTTGAAGCACAATGTATTCAGAAAGAAACAAAGATAAGTAAAAGAAATTTCAAATTTCGTACTTTTAATGGGTCACGCGATGGAAAGACTGTATTTGCTTTTATAAGCCAATTTGATGATTATTTCTATGAAGAACAATATGCTAAAAAAGACAAAATTAAGTGTTTCACCAATCATTTAGTGGACCGAGCATCCTTATGGTGGACTGTACTCCGCAAAAGCATTGATTGTTCTACTACTTGGGAGACTTTCCAAAAGTAATTTTTGTAGAATTTTCTTCCACCCCAATTCCACGAAAAAGCAATTAAACAGTGGGATCTTTTGCAACAAAGAGATCGTGAGCCTATTTCTCAATATACCGAACATTTTTGGAATGCTTTATTGCAACTATGAATGCTTGGAGATGTACTTGAGGTGACTCATAAGCGCAAGTTTATGTTTGGGTTACTTGGTCACTTCTATGCGGAAGTAAATATGTTCAAGCCAATGACTCTCGAAGATGCAATTTCCTTGGTCCATGATACTGAAGACAAAATTCGAGGACGAGAGAAGCGACCACAACAATTCTCAAACAATGGTAACTTCGGTACAAAATAATTTAATTCTAATTTTTGAAGATTTAATCAAAACCGTTTTCTTCCATCTTCATTCCGTAAATCTTGGACACGATCCCCTGCTTTACCATCAAGCACAAATCCAAATCCTAAGCCATCTCTTCAGGAAAATCCCAACATTCCTAAACTTCCCGCTATTACCAATAATGTATCTAAAGCCAAATCTATAGTCTATTATAAATGCCATCAACCTGGATATCTAGCGGCAAATTGTCAATTCAAAAAGCCAACTGTTCACATCAACTATTTGGGAGCGACTGAAGATGAAGACCATGAAGAAATGCCAAATTTCACTGAAGACGATGACGATAATGACACTACTTTAGATATTTTACCATGTATAGTAAATCCCCATTCTTTATTGTGAGGTACCTGCCCGTCGGTTGTCTAGGCACACATTTAGCGGTCTATCAAGAAACGAATCTAAGCGTCACTGCTCGGCACTCCCATGGAACATTCTGGGTTTTGCTGCCTAGGGTTTCCTGAATCCACCTCCCAATGGAATGTTTACGGCCAAACCCACTAGGATCGACCTAAAATTTGGGCTCCTAATGGCCAAGGTCTCCTAACAACATTTTAGCGTCGCATCTTGGACATCCTACTTTACGTAGAGATACCCAATCCGAAGCAGACCCATGCCACACTTGCTTCCAAGAGAATGGAAAACGAGAGGGATGCGCTGCTCAACCTCTCTGCCCATAGGGCATAGTCCCATTCCGGTCCCCTAAAACGGCATGAATCAGGTTCTAACCTATCAATACCTAAAGGTCGAATGACGATAAAAAAACTTGTGAGAAGCCTCCCAGTTCTCTGGGACCACCCTACCGTAGGATGGGGGGACCCATCGGGGGTTTCGCCCACCCGCTTCCCTTAATAGCTTTAGTTTTCTAATTAGGTCCTACCACATTTATGTGTGACACTTAAAGTCAGCTTCATTAACTAAGCCTTTTAGGGAACAGAGTTCGTTCACATAACTTATAGCACAGACACGAAAACAAAGCAAAGCAATCTATTGACAAACAAGTTCAAACAAGTTCATTAACTTATCTTCAAGTTAATCTTTGTCTCCCACCCATACAGGAGAAATTATGTATCGCTTCTGTCCAACAAAAGTATCCCTTCTGCCCTGCAGAAGTAATTGGTCCAATTCACATAGCACCACAAACTCAATCCTTTATCTAGAATAGGATCTTCCAACATGCCCAAATGTTGGGGGCCACGGAGGTCTTCAACTCCATTCTAGACCTAGCAAGGGGTGTCCAGAGCTCCAACTGACCCGCAAGCTGTCTAGGAGCGAAACATCATTCCCGTGGTTGGCCTTTTCACTACTCGATCTTCAACCCATGAATCGAGCAGTGCCCTCTCGGGTTAATACGCGGTGCGATCATGGAGGCGATCCACCCGTACAATATATCCTTCCTTAATTAAATCCTTTAAGAATCAAGCACAAACAAGGCATTCAGCCCTAATATCATTTTCCAAGAAAACATTTCTTTATTCCCATGGCGACTTGTCATCACAGACCCTTGCCATGCATTTACCATAAATCACAAGCACTTGGAATAATCATCCAAACAACACTAACAACCAGTTGAATGTAAAAGCATTTAGGATATTGTTCGATCAATCAACAAAACCAATTGCATTCTTTCCAAAACAATGCAAGAGTAGATGATATAATATTTCCCATCGCATATTTGCTCTCCCCCTTGGGATCTAAGAGCAATACTATGCAAAAATGTTTCTTAACACTTCCTTCCTTTGGCTAGGGCATATGTTAAGGGTTCAAACACTTTTCATGATGTAAGCTCTATAGGTCACTTACCTTGATTGAAACACCCAACCTTGAATTTGGATTGGCAAAAGTCATCGTTATCCGACGGATCTCAAGACATCTTAGTTTTAACCCTTATGATTAATTTTCTTGTACTAACTCTTAGTCAAGTCATGAGGCAACTAGAAAATTATCCTCATATATCAAACATGTTATAGGCATAACGTGTAAATACTTGATAAGATAAGTGCGAGATAATCTCAAGTAATTAGACTCCAACAGGCCTTGCATTGAGCTAGAATCTAGTTTTTCTTAATATTTGGGCTCTTAGGCTAAGTACTTTTGAAGTATTTAAACTTTAAACTAGTACTTTCTATTCGTGATTCTCAATGTCATATTCTTTTAGTAATTATACTATTTGTAACCCTTGACTATACTTTAATCTAACACTTGTATGCACAATCTTTTAATGTCATTCTTTTGGCGACTATGCCATTCATAACACTTGACTAATTCTTCCTTGTAATTGCTCTACTAGCAAATAAGTCATATGTAACTAGGTGTAATTATCTTCCCTTGATATATGCACTTCACAAACTCCCTCTTTCGAGTAGGTGAGATGAAATTTATCCTTTTCCATGACCTATACTCGTGCATCGTAGTATGGGGCCTAACGTATCTCATACGAGAATCAAAGCAATCATCTATCAATTTGAAAATACATTACTTACGATTGGAACCGCAGTTGGATTGGCAATGATGCCTTTGCCCGAAGCCTTGTTGCTGGTTGCAGGATTGTCATACGCACGTGACATTCTTCGCTTGGAGGCCATTATCCGCAAGTAGACTCAAGAGACTAAGAAGGTGGAATAGATTCAAGATGGGAGAGCGTAAGAGAAAATGGTTAAGTCGAGGATCGAGATAGAGGGAATTGAGCTAATTCTCTTCCTTGCAACCTCTCGGGGTGACTCTTCTCTCTCTCTCTCTCTCTCTCTCTCTCTCTCTCTCTCTCTCTCTCTCTCTCTCTCTCTCTCTCTCAAGCTCTCTTTCAAGCTCTTCCTCACAATCTCTTGGAGGGGTATCATTCTCTCTACCTCTCTCTCGTAGCCTCTCGGGGTCTCCTTATGATTTTTTATGCCTCTCCCATGCCTCATATTTATAATGAATTGGAGAAGAGGGCTTGTGGTTGAGAAGTGAAGCTCTTTGTGGAGGGGGATCTTGGAAAGATCAGTGATCTGATGCTCAGATCATAAATCTGATGGTTCCATTGGCTCCGAAAGGGGGTTAAAACTCCAAGACACTTGATTAGAAAGCTATTAGTTCACTCCTTCTTCTTTTCTCTGTTCAAAGTGTTGTCCACTGCCTGTGTACTGCGATTGCGGTGCGCGCGATTTTGCAAATTCTCTCTTTATTTTTTTCTTTTTATAAAATCTCCAAACTAACTAAAATATCACTTGTCTTTTCTTTTAAATGACATCTAGTTCTAAAAATCTCCATATCTTTTTTTAGGATAATATTTAAAATATCTAAAATATACTAGTTTTACCCAAAATCTAATATTTTTGGACCATCCAAACTATACACATTAACCTAGTGATTAATATAACTCATAAGTCTTGTTCACGTTGTAATTTACGTGAAGGGTAGCTATGGTCCTTGCCAATCCGAGAAAAATATCAAATTTACGACTCTTGATTTTTCTAAATAAAATATTTTAAATTAAATAAAAATAATTAATAATTAATATTAGCTAGTTTTAACCTTAGTTAGTCTTTAGTTAGTAATCTTACTAACTTATTAATTGACTAATTAACTTTCAAACTAACCAACTAACTTTTATTGTGTGAAAATATTACATTTATTAACGATAAACTGTTTTGTACACGGTAAAGAAAAGATTGTTTTACATGATGATGGAGTACACATGACTTTATTTCTACAAAATTGGTTAAAGAATTGAAATTACATACTGTTTCTACTCATTATCACATCAAGGTTGCATTCTTAAGCACTAGATACAATGGGCACAGGAAGTGCATGACTTAGAAATTAAAATTGGTGATTATGTTGAATGTAGAAATTTTCTAGTTGTGCCTCTGCAATCTAGTGACATTATTCTAGGTATGCCTTGGCATCATCAGTATAATCCCGATATAGATTATTCCACGCATTGAATGAATATTCATTCTCATGGGAAACAAATCACATTGCATGGTAAGCACACTTTTGATAATTTTTCATTGCTTAGTCATACACCGACTAAATGTGCATTAAGAAAAGGTAACAAATCCTATTTCATCCGGGTGAATGAAATTAAAGATAAGGAAAATAAGATACATCCTAGGCATGCGCATTTCCTTTCACAATTTAAAGACTGTTTTGTTGCTGACTTACCACCTAGTTTACTACCCACACGTCTTGAAAATCATAAAGTAGACTTAATTCTAGGTTCTCAACCACCATGTAAAGTATCTTATCAACATAATCAAATTGAACAGAAAGAAATTCAAAATCAAGTTGAAGAATTGTTAACCTGAGGACTCATTAGACCCAGTAGTTCTCCATTTGGTGCACCTGTTCTATTAGTTAAAAAGAAAAACAACACTTATAGAATGTGCATTGATTATCGTGCCCTAAATAAAATCACTGTCAAAAATAGATATCCCATTCCTAGAGAGTAGATGATCTTATGGACAAACTACAAGGTTCTGCAATATTTAGCAAAATAGATCTTAAATCTGGATACCATCAAGTAGGACTGGACACATCTGATATTTTCAAAACTGCATTTAGAACTCAATTTGGACATTATGAATTCCTTGTTATGTCTTTTGGATTAACTAATGCACCAGCTACATTCAGTCGTATGATGAATCACATATTTTGAAAGCATCAGCATTGTGTCATTGTTTTCTTTGATGGCATATTGGTTTTCAGTAAGAATGAAAATGAGCATTATGAACATTTATCTTTGGTTTTCAAATTACTAAAAGAGAATCAATTATATGCTAATCCTGAAAAGAGTGAATTTTTCCAAACACAAATTGAATACTTAGGACATATTATTTCATTTGAAGGTATTCAAGTTGATCCTAAAAAGATAGAAGCAATTTTGAATTGGCCGATACCTAAAAATGTGCATGAATTACGTTCTTTCTTAGGTCTTGCTAGCTTTTACAAAAAAATTGTGAGAAATATTTCATTGCTTGCATTACCTTTGACAAAATTATTAAAGAAAGGTATTGTGTATCATTGGTCTGAAAATTAGCAAAAGTCCTTTGATTTACTGAAACATGCTTTAACTCATGCTCTTGTATTGCAACTTCCTGACTTTACTAGACTATTTTTCCTAGTAGTCACTGATGCTAGTGGATCTGGAATAGGAACTGTCCTTATGCAAGATTCCCATCCCATAGCTTACTCCAACTGTAAACTTAAACTCTCTGAACTCAAGTATTCTACCTATGATAAGGAATTGCTAGCTGTAGTACAAGCTTTATGTAAATGGAAACACTATTTAATGGGATCTGAATTCATGATTAAAACTGACCAACAAAGTATTAAACATCTTCTTAGTCAGCCACAAATATTTGATAGACACATTAAATGGGCTGCTTTTATTCAAAGCTTTCATCCACTTATCCAATATCAGCCCGAAAAAGAAAATGTTGTTGTCGATGCCTTAAGTAGAAGACCAACAATTCATAATATCATTGTGATATCTTTGGATTCTCTTATCCCTATGAAAGATACCTATGAGACCAAGGCCCTAGTTTTCAAGTTGATTAGAATAAATTAATTGCCAATAATTGGATTCCAATTAATTCATTGTCTTATACTGATGGATTTACGTTTTATGAGAAAAGGTTGTGTGTAACTATTCCATTTAGATCATTTGTGTTGCATGAAATTCATTGTCCCCCATATCAAGGCCGTAGAGGTATTATTTCTACTTTACGTACTTTGATTGAAGATTTTTATTGGCCACAGATGGAATTCGATGTTTCTAACTTTGTATCTCAGTGTTTAATTTGTCACAGAGTTAAGTGACACCATGGTAAGCAGTATGGTTTGTTAATGCCTTTACCAATCCCTGAAAGACCTTGGGAGCATATTTCAATGGATTTTATTATTGGTCTACCTAACACTGAAGCTAATCACGATATGATATGGACTATTGTAGATCGATTTAGCAAACATGCATATTTCATTCCATGCAAGAAAACATTAATTGCATCTCAAGCTGCTCAATTGTTTCTGAAAATTGTTTTCATTAACCATGGTTTACCAAAAGTTATTATTTTTTATCGTGATTCTAGATTCTACAATAAATTTTGGACTACTTTGTTTGCTAACTAACGAACAAAGATTGATTTTTCATCTTGAAACAAATGGACAAACAGAAGCTACAAACAACACAATCTTGGATCTTTTACGAGCATACACAATTTCAAGACCACAAATTGGGATACACATTTACATTTTCTTGAGTTTGCATACAATAATACACCACATACAACTACACGAAAATCACCTTTTGAAATCATTTATGGATTTAGATTGCTTACACCTCTTACTTCATTATCAAACAAAGTTAAAGCTGCTGATGATATTGCCCATATGCATGCTACTATTTTTAATGAAGTTAAAGATATGATTGCGAAATCCCAACAATCATATACTAAACAAGCAAACAGGAAAAGAAAAGCTATGAATTTCACAGTTGATGATTATGTCTGGTTATGGATTGAAAAGCAAAGATTACAAAGTGTTGAGAAACACCTTGTTGTAAAGTTAGCTCCTAGATTTTATGGACCTTTCAAAATACTTTACAAAATCAATGCCAATGCCCTTAAACTAGAACTACCCCAACACTAGAAAATCCACAACACTTTTCATATCAGTTTGTTACGACCTTTCAAAGACCAATTACCTATGCACCCTATTTATGACAATCCTCCTTTGTTAGAAGAAGAAACTGAAATCCTTGAACCTGAGACTATTCTAGATACCAACTTTCTGACCACTAGAACCGGCTGTAGATATTTTAGATATTTGGTGAAATTTAAAAATCATCCTGTTGAAGAGGCCCAATGGATGCACGCTTGCGACCTAAGTGCTTACCCCTCACTGCTCGCTCCACATTGAGCTAATAGCAATTGAGGACAATTGCTATCCCACCCTAGGGGTATGATGCCATGAGGCATATTCCACGGTGGATTCTGTGAGGTTTTGCGGTGGATTCTGTAAAATTATATTTATTTCCGGGGCTCGTACACAAGGTGGATTCCTTGTGTGAAAAGTCGATTGAGACGTCTGTTCTTTTCAGGCATCTTGTTAATTTAATGTGCAAGTGGGTGATTCCATAGGGGGTGATTCCATAAAATGCATATTTAAATTAATGGACATTTATGAGTTTAGAGTACACACTCGTATTAAATTAAGGTTAGGACTGAGTTCCAACTTATTTATTTATTTTGTAGCTGAAGACTGCTAGGTATTCACTTTTTGTCAGTTTAATTTTATTATTTTCTAACAATTGTGAATGCTTCAGTTGATGTGTAGAACAGGTGGCAATGGCGTTGGGAAGCACTGGGAGATAGCATGTATTCAAGTTATTTAGAAAAAATTATTATTTTTGATGGGCGCGCATCTTAGGTGTGGCACCAATATTTATTTTGACACGCTTATTTATTAAAGCGCTTGACATATATTTATAATTTTGTATACGCAAGGGCATACGGTTTAAATATTTGTTATTGGACATTGTATTTGGGCACAACCCGACTCTTTGGGTGTCCAACCGCTTTATTCTTTATTTGGACAAAAGCAAACATAAAAGCTAAAGCATGCTAATTGTAAATTTGGGCTATTTTTGAGCTTGGAGATGAATAATATATTAAATACATGCTTTGTGGAGCACTCACACAAGGCATGGAGGGGAGATTGTACCCAATTAGTCTTCTTGCTTCATGTTGTGCAAATTTTCTCTTTTGGTTTTTTAGCAAAAAGTAGAGTTCTTTGTTCTTGATGACCTTCCGGTGCTCGCTAATATACATACGGCATCCAATTTGTGTACCATCGAGTCCAAGGTTTACGGAAAGAAGAAGAAACAAAGCGATTTTGACTGAATTTTTGGAAGTTAGAATTGAATTGCTTTGTACCAAAATTACCATTAACAAAAAATTGTTGAGGTCACTTTTCTCGTCCACGAATTTTATCATCTGCATCATGTGCTAAAGAAATCGCATCCTCCAAAGTCTTTTGGCTTGAACATATTTACTTCTGCAAAGTAGTGACCAAGCAAACCGGACATGCATTTGCGCTTGTGGGTCGCCTCAGGAACATCTTCAAGCATTAGAAGTTGAAGTAAGGCAGTATAGAAATACTCAGTGTATTACGGGATCGATTCATGATCTCTTTGTTGTAGGAGATCCAACTGTTTGATAGCTTTCTCATGGAATTGAGGCGGAAGGAAATTTTGCAAGAATTTCTATTGAAAGGCTTTCCAAGTAGAGGGACAATCAACACTCTTGTGGACAACACTCCACCATAATGATACTTTTGTTTGCTAGATGGTTTGTGATGCATTTAATTTTATCTTTTTTAGCATATTTCTCTTCCTGTTGCGAGAGGTCCTTCATGATCAGAGGGTACAGAAGGGGGTTCTTCACTGCTAGGAATACGCTTGTATTGTCAATTCGTCGCGAGACAGCTTGTAGAGCTCATTTGCTTCAAGAGCTTTGCCTTTGCGTGAGATGGTAAGCGATTTGAAGCTTTTGATCTCAACTCTGCTCTGATACCACTGGTGCACAGATCAGATGCTGGACCCGTGCGTAGTGAATGCCGAAAAGTCCCCAAGAACAAAGAACTCTACAAAACTTCATAATTTCAAATACAAAACAAAAGAAAATTTGCATGACATGAGACAAAAGAGACAAATTGGGTGCAATCTCCTCCCATGCCTTGTGTGAGTGCTTCACAAGGCATGCATTTATAGATTTATTTATCTTTAAGCTAAAAAATAGGCTACTTTACAAATAGCATGATTTTTCTTTTATGTTTGCGTTTGCCCAAATATAGAGTAAGGCGTTTGGGCATTCAAAAGTCGGCCATGCCCAAATACAAATATCAAATAATGAAGTATTTAACAGAGCGCCTATGTTCATACAATATAACAAATGTTTTTTTAAGTACTTTAATAAATAGGCGCGCATAAATAAATATTGGCACCACGCCTTTAGTGATAAGATGCACACCCATAAAAAACAGTAACTCTTCTAGGCATTTGGATTCACGCCATCACCCGGTACTAACCAACACCATCGCCGCTTGCTCTACACAAACATCAACTGAAGCATTCACAATTGTTAGAAAATAATTAAATAAAATCCAACAAAAGTGAATACCTAGCAATCTTTAGCTGCAAAATAATTAAATAGGTTGGAACTCTATCCTAACCTTAAATTGATTCGAATGCACACTCTAAACTCGTAAACGCCCATTAATTTAATATGTATTTTATAGAATCACCTGCTATGGAATCACCCATGTGTACATTAAATTAATATGATGCCTAAAAAGGACAAGCGTCCCCGTCAACTTCTCGCACAAGGAATCCACTTTGTGTGCGAGCCTTGGTAAATAATTAGTTTTACGGAATCCACCGTGGAATATGCCTCCTGGCATCACTAAAATCCTTTAGTTTATCTTCAAGATTCTTTAAGAGCTCTTGCAAATCAAAGGGAACATTGAGCATATCTCTAATGTAAAGAAATCTAGATGAATTTCCAGTTGCATGAAGAAAATCAAAGAGCTTTTCATCACATGTATCCCTCAAATCCTCCTCCTCCATTCCCTCTAAAGAAAACTTTCTTTTAGTTATCTTAATTACTCAAAAAACCAAATCTAGAAACAAGAAATTAAAATTAGGGCATAATATACCAATCCACATTTGTTCATATCTAGAAGACTAAAGAAAGATTGCTAAAAAAAATTAGTCTAAACCTACAAGGCATTGCTTTGATATTTTGACAAATTTAACATGTTTGTTATGTTAGAGATTTAGAAATGCAACATAAATAAAGTGAATGCATCCTTTATACAACAAAGAAAGCATGAAATTTTGTGTCTCATTGATCAAATTTTGTTTTACATTCACGAATCATGAAACACAAAAACAATGATCCAAATTGCTTTACACTTCATAAAATTTGCATTTCACACGTCACTTGACAAAAAAAATTGACGAATTCATGTTTTATACATGTGAAAATTTTGTCCAAAATAATACATCTAGAATATCAAAACCCTATTGTTTAACATGTGTACAATGCCAATATTGATAGGAAAACTAAGTAAAACCCTTATAGTTTTTCTTCTCTTAAACCAACAAACACAGATCAATGTTTAACAATGACACCTTTCATTTATATTGCATGTCAAAATTGTTAAGATATCACACATGGTTAATTGATCAAAATAGAATGCCTTATAAAAAGTGAGTTGACTACTTGAGCAACAGAGAAGGCATGCAATTTCGCGTTTCATCAATCAATTTTTATTTGACATTGAAGACTCATGAAATGCGACAACAAACTTTCAAAACCCTTTGTAAATGGTAAAATCTCGTCTCATACATCACTGAATCATTTTGTAGGAAAATTTGCAAATTTGATTATTTTCAATGCCTTGAAATTTAGGATTGCAAAGAAAAAGTGACAAGAAAAAGTTTGATACCTGAGATTTGCAGTCCATGCTACTGAGAATAAATGGTTTTTTGTTAGAATACACTTGGTCTGGCTTGTGATGCTTACAAGATAAATAGCTCGTCAAAGATAAGACAAGGTACTTGAATGAAATATTAACATAAATCTGACCCTAAGTGTTCATATATATATATATGTGCCAACAGTCACCGCACATTTGTTCAAGAAGTATAATGCACTAATTTGAAGGAGGTATGCTTAAAATGAAAAAGAAAATGCTAAGAATTATCTTTTAGCTTTAAAAAGTGGAGCCATAAGAGTGCTATCATGCCAAAAAAGTAAGTGACACATGGGACAACTTCCCAAGAAAAAACACAAGAGGGTGTTTGTTTCTCTTGTCCACAAGGCCTCTTCATGTTTAATACGTCTTGTGCCTGCATTGTTTTATTGAAATTGGAGGTAGACTATGTGATTAGTGTTTGTTTGCTACTAAGTGATTGTAGATAACATTATATTAGAGATTTGGAGATCTGTCCTAATTTGGTTGTATTATTTGTTTTCTTGGATGTTTCAGATGGCTAGAACTTAGGCCATTGTAAGGAAGCAGAATGTTGATCTTAGAGTTCTTGCTTCAAAGATCCATCATTTCTCCAAGCATTCCAAACTTACAAGGAAATCAAAGCCAACGAGAAGGTTCTCATAGCATGTTAGATGCCTAAAGGAGATTAGAAGTGCACTCAAGGCTCTAAATAATGCAATTCTAAAATTATCTTTTCAGAGGCTTGTCAGAGAAATTTGTGACAAGCGTAGTCTTGATAATTTTAGATTAACTAGGGTATCTCTCAATTGTATTCAAGAGGCTACATAAGATTTTTTGATTGAGTTTTTCCAAGATTCTTATATTTGTGTTGCTCATGCGCATAGGCTTACACTTATGGATAAAGATGTGATAATTCTCAGGAGATTGAGATACATGTTGTCAAAGGTCCTTGAGCCAATCCCCCTTTCTAATGTGAAGGCTTTCAATATTTTAAATGTGCCTCCATATAGAAATAAGAAAAATGATTTAGCTCTTAAGGTTGAAGATATCACCCATGAAACGAACACAAGACAACGTGAGAAAGAGGAAAAGGCCACAGAAGAGCAGATAGATAAATGGAGGGAGTATAAAAGAAAGAAGGAAAAAGAAAAGGAAGTAGAACAACTCTCATATTTTGAAGAGGAGTTATCTACCCTTTTTAAAAGGGCTAACCCTAAGGGCTTCAATGTTTGTTGCTTTTACTTGGTGATATTAACAAAATATTTGATATGGTATTTTTAGACTTTGATTGTTCTTAATTTCTCAAGAGTAAAGTGAGAGAAGTAAATGACTCTATTCTTCTTGCCTGGATGAGATATATTATACCAAAATTTATTTTTACTCACTATATTTTTCTAGTAATAGACTTTCATGTTGATGCTTACTATCTCCATTCCTTTGCTAGGCGTGTAATGCATGAGCTTCCCTTTGATATACAACAAAAGATTGAGGTTCTTGATCCATCTATCTCATACTATATGAGTGAGCTTGATGCAAGTGCATTTGACCATTGGTTCAATTCAACTGACTTTGAAACTTTGGAGGTTCTTCTAATTCCATACAATGAAAAGTAAGTAATTTGATATTTTGTTAGATTATATGAGATTTTGTTTTGCTAGATTATTGAAATATTCTTATTTTTAGTGGTCATTGGAGCCTAATTGGAATAGACTATGTGGAGAAGCAAAGTTTCCTCATCAATTCCATAAAAGGAAGCCATGGAAATGCCAAGTTGTAAGTTATATAATCTAGGGTCTCCTTGATATTTTGATCTTTTTTGGTAGAAGGTACTCTAATATTTTGATCTTTCTTTTGTAATTACTCTAAATTTTATTATCTTTTTGGTACAAAGCTGTAAAAATATTGATTGAAGTGCTAGAGAAAAAGCCTCCCATGCCTTGTGATTTGCAACAATGCAATATAGACAAGTTGTGGTAAGGTCTTGATTAATATGGTTGGAACATACTAAGAAAATTTATTCTAAAAACTACCATAAACAAGTTTCATAGTTTTACTTTATATTGTTGATTGGAGTATCCTCATTAAGATGATAATTACTCTTATGGCTAGAGAGTAATTGTAAATGCTAGAAGATTGGTTCAATTTATTTATCTCAATGATGATAAAATTATAAAGGTAATGTGAAACATACTAAACTTTAAGATAGAGGTTATTGCAAAATAGTCCATTGATGATAATAATATAGTCAATTGTAAAAAATAATAATAAAATAAAGATATTTTCTTACAAATCCATGATAGTTTACAAGGGATTGCTATACAAGTGAGCATGTTTGGTATATAAGAGCAAAGCTCATGAAGTACATAATGGCCAATTGTATACAATCGACAAGAATGGACAATAGTGGGGGATTTGAACATTGAAGGAGAGGAGGTGCATGTAACTACAGTAGGTGAAGCTATGCCTTCAATACCCAAGGCAACCAAAGCATCAAAGATAAGCAAAATGACTCCTAGAAATGATGTCCCTTCTCCTTAGAAAAGTTCTCAAAAAAAATTAGCTTTGTCTCATTGATTGTAAGCCCTTGTGTATAAGTCATGGAGATAGTTGATAAAAATTTACCACAAAATTTGTACATATATTTTCTATATTGATTGTAAAGAGATATTTTTTTAATATCCTTGCATTGTATATTCTTCTCTCTCCTCATTGATATTTCTCAAAAAATTTACAAATGTCTATTAATTGAAAAGTGAAATTAGATATACACATAATGTAATGGAGGGAAATACCGTGTCACACTGACCTAGGTATAAAAGTGTGAAGGACACTGGCATGGTACCATTTGATAAATATACATCTGTCCTTTCACCTTCTTCCTTGTCCTTCCATGGCTGCCAACCATTTCTCTCTCCTCTTCTTGTCTTTCTCTCTCTACTCCTAGTATTTCTCTCTCCTCATCACTTTCTTTCTCTCTCTTTCTCTTCTCTCTATAGTTCTTCTCTCTCTTCTTGCAGTCTTTATCTCTCTTCTGCACTCTCTCTCCTCACCTCTCCCTCCTGTCTCTTTCATTACAATTGGTATCAGAGCTTAGGTATTGGTCCCTTCTTCTTTCTCTTTTCTCACATCCAGTTCTACTTTTTTTTAAAAAAGCTAGTTAGACAGGTACAGCATGGACAGCAGGAGCTGTAAGGAGCAGTGATGGAGTACCATAGGGGGGGATGGCAACTTTCTTGAAGACCACACAAGCTATGGCACAAGGCTTGGACAAATTGGAGGTTAATTCGTTTTCAATCCCTAATTAAAATTAAGAGACTACTGTGGACCTTGCACGGGCACTCCATTAGCATGGCCACCATCACCGGTGCCCTATAGCCATAGCTGCCCCAACTGTGGCCACATTGCGGAAGGCGAGTTGTGTAGGAGGAGACCATGGGGCCTAGTCAGGTCAGATGAGAGACTGATTTGCTGCACTTCCTACCCCCCAGCTGTTCTCTGTCTCACAAGCAAGCCGCTTCAAAAGCTTTGAACACCCGTTTTTCTTTCATTGTCACTAAGAAGGAACTCAAAGAGGAGCACAGTCAAGCCTGTGGGAGCAAAGCCAGAGAAGAGGATGAACCTGCGATGCTCGAACAGCACTCTGACATCATCTGTGAGCAAGCATTGGTGGCCTATGTTTTCTTGACACCAAGTTGACTACATTTGCCATTATTTCCCCGGTCCAATGGCATCACTTGTGCCCATGACCAGTTGGAAAAATGCATTTGTAGATCGTGCATTCATGTCCCTTAGACTTATTTTCAGTAACGATCTTTTCTGATCTGCAAGGCACAGTGCTGGAAGTAGCTTTATTTTCTTGTTGTCCACAAGACTTGTTGGAAGGCTTCCCTCCTAAATTTTCCATCAAAGAAACATCTTGATGTTGTGAGGGCATGGCAGGTACACGGGAGGGATCCCAGGAGCTTGGGTCTGGGTGGTCATGTACATGGGAGAATCTTATATTAACCATGGAATTAAATTCTCAATTGCTATAGTTGGGTGCAGTCGTAGAAGGCCTAGCTTGAGCTACCGCAAGGGAGGGTCTGACAGAGGGGGAAGGGGACACGAGCAACCTGGTTAGCTCTTTGGGTAGTAATAGTCCAATCCCTTGCATATGGAAAGTGTAGAAGAGCTTGGTGGGGAAGGTGATTTGGTGGACCCTCACTTTCCCCCACACCCCTGTGAACAACCTCGAACCTCGGGTAATGACCAGGTCCGAATATTCGTATGTCAGGTATGGTCCCTGCACGTCGATGTGGCTATAATCCCCCAAGTAGAAGTTGAAGATGGTGGGGTAATTGCAGAGGTGATCTGATAGGGGGCTTGTCCAGGATCATTGGTACTGCAACTAGCTCTCTTTCTGCTAGGATTAATACAAGATCCAAGAAACATGAAGCTATCTTTCATTTCAACATCTGTAATGATGGAGGAGGAAGTAGCACTTCCACCTGGGAAACTGGCTTGATCTTGGCCATAACCACTAGAAGTCCCATGGCTTCATACATGCAGCATTTCAGAAGGGCATGTCTGAGCATCGCACTCATGCACAACAGCAATTAGCTATTGGCATCAGCATCTTCTCTGGCTGCATCCTTAAAGGGAGATTTGGTAGATGGGCAAAGGAAGTTGCTTGCACTTGTTGAAAGTATGGGTGCTGCTCGTGGGACCTATAAACCTTCAAATGGCAGTCTTCTTGACAAGGTTATGACAGTGCAATGGTTAGAAGAGTCTTTGGATCCAACTAAAGAATTAACAAGATTAATATTGGAGCGGAAGTTGGAGGAGGCTTTCAACAAGGCACTCTCACTTGAGAATGTTGGAGTAGTCTCTTGGTTATGTAATGAGGTAGACCTTGGAACACTCATTATGAAAATTCCAATTCCTTTGAGCCAAGGAGTGATTCTGTCTCTAGCGCGGCAGCTTGGCTATGACCTGTCAAATGACACAGGCAAGAAACTGATGTGGATCAAGGATGCTTGCTGCTGGTGCGCTTTCTAAGGGACCAACGGAGGGCATGGACAGACTTTGATAGTGATGTTTGCCTTTATGAAAATGCTCAGAAAAGGAAATCTGTACAAGTCCTGCCACCCATCATAGGGCAAAATGAGGTGCTGGAAGTGGTAAGACCACAGAGATCAAAAGTTTCAAGTGAGGATGTTAAGCCACTGCATGCAGATAACCTTTTGCTGCAGCTTGTCAGTGACATGGATGATATAGCTGTCAATGTGTATGCTCAGTTGATATTTGCTCCTATTGATGTGTGCGTTCCAGACGATGCTCCCCTCATCCTCAAAACTGATCTCAAGCTACTGCAAGTCTGGCAAGGAGCCATAGCTTAATGCTGCAAGATGGAGAAGCATATCATTGCTGAGAGGGACATCTGATGATAACTGAGACTGCATTAGAAAAGCATGCTGCATTTTGAGCCGTTGATGATAGTAATCATCTAGTTCTTCCCCTGCAATAATGAACAATTCAGGGCCAATGAATTTTGATTGTATTGGCTCAGGGTGATCATTAGAGTCAGCAAGAACTGCGGTGGATTGCCAATTCGGCTCGAAGCAAGCCAAATGCAGTGATGCAACAGTATTATTAATGAGTTGCTGGCTATGGAGGCTTTGATGTGGCTTGGGGTCGAGGCCGAGATATGGAGAGTTAGCTCCATTCTTAATGCAGAGGTTAATGCCAGCAAATGGGCATGGATAATTGTGAGTGTAGGTGGCCTCCCTCCATTGGTCAATATACTTGAAACAGGTTCTACTAAGGCCAAGGAAGATGTTGCTATTATACTTGTTAATCTTTGTACTCATAGTAAAGAGGTTCGAGATTGTATGGAGTTTGTTGAAACGCATCTGCTAAAGAATGCTAGATTAAAAAGGCAAATGCTAGCATTAAATGCGATTTGGTGCAGTCATAAGGGGCAACTTCAGCCATCTTTACAAGATGCGAGCGTTTCATTGGAGCATCATGAGGTGGAGACCCTTCAGTCCAAATGCGACAAGATAGCTGATGCAGAGAATGAAAAAGATATTGCTGAAGGTAATCTTTATGAGAGTCAAATGAAAGAACTCCAGCTCAAGGAAGAAGATTGTGGGTAGATTGTTGATCAAGTTGAGAAAACTACTAATCATACTGCCCCAACCATAGTAAATACAAAGGATGATGCAATGAATGTTTTAGCATATGCAGACTTGTATGCTTTTGAGTGCATCATGGGATAATCAAAGACTCACTTTATGCTGATGGTTGAGGATTACATCCATAAGACACCGATTGACTTAGCCATGTTTGCTTATGGTGTTGGGGATGACGACTCAATGGATGGCATTGATGTCACTTGTCCCTTTGATTTGGGTGGACAAAAAGGGTGTTAAAAACTCTATGTAGGTTAGTAAGCATCTTGGCTAATCCTCATATCTTCATGATGATCTTTGGATGCAAAGGATGCAAGTTAAGTGCCCTGTCTCGCTGTAGTCTGCTTCTTGCTAGCTCTTTGTTTTGAGCTCTTTAAAATTCTGAATTGCTTATAGATATGTACCACTTATATCAGCTGATAATACACTAAAAGAGCTTTCTACAGAGCCATTAAACGCTTGGTTTGGTTCAGCCTACCCAAACTTATGGCAGTTTTTCTACTGCAAGGTCTGTAGGACAGCATGGCTATTCTATCAAGTTGCAATTCATGATTGCAGAAGAATGCATCAAGTCATCATCCTATGGTTCCACAATTGATGTATGCATCTGATAGTATGCTTGCAGCCATATACATAACCTACCATATGAAGATTTGGAGATTGTAATATCTTTGTACACCTACATAGAGTCCCATATCCTCTCCACTACAATTTTCTTACCCATGTAATAAGTCCCTCCTTTCTTTGTTTTTGGGACAAAAACATCCAAGCAGGGATGGATTATAATGGAGGGAAATACCTAGTGTCACACTGACCTAGGTATAAAAGGTGTGAAGGACACTGGCATGGTACCATTTGATAAATATACATCTGTCCTTTCACCTTTTTCACCTTCTTCCCTGTCCTTCCATGGCTACCAGCCATTTCTCTCTCCTCTTCTTGTCTTTCTCTCTCTACTCCTAGTCTTTCTCTCTCCTCATCACTTTCTTTCTCTCTCTTTCTCTTCTCTCTACAGTTCTTCTCTCTCTTCCTGCAGTCTTTATCTCTCTTTTGCATTGTCTCTCCTCTCCTTCTCTCCCTCCGGTCTCTTTCATTACACATAAATGGATTTATAATATGATATAAAAACTTACTCATTTGTTATTAAGTTGGAACACAAATGAGTATGGTAGTTCAATATCTTCATTCTGTAAATCCGTCCTCACTTGATGTAATGTACATCATGATCTAACCTTTAGGATTGCAATAATGTCCTCATTATACCAAACATCAAGATCCACTATAGGATCTTTGCTAAAATTATCAAGATTTTGGTCTAGAGCAACGAGAATACCACCAACATAATGTCATCTACTGTAATAAAAGCTAAGGATGAAATTTTGAGTAGCAATTATATATTTACAAGCTATAGAGCCTTGATCTATCTTACATATAATTTTTCCTTCTATCATCCTAGTGTCCCATCCCTCATCAACAAATTGTATAGTATGATTATATGTTAGTCTCTTCATTGAAAGCATGGCCTTTGATCTTCTTATCTCAGCATTAGAAAAGAAGTCAAAAAATATATTAACAGGCATGAACAAAGTAACTTTTCTTAGCCTACTTGAGATATTAGATTTTAATGCTTTATGTATCTTGGAAAATATTTTACATCTATAGCCCTCACTAGTAGCTAGACTTGGCAAAGGCCACTCAAACCTTATAAAATTGGGCAAAGGAAGGAGGGATATTGATCCCCATTGGCTATGCTGCATGGGGACAATATAAGAATGTTCATAATGTTATCATTCTTTTTTTCTTTCTTAAATTGTTTGAGAATGGATTTCTTCTCTTGTAACTCAGTAAAATTAATGTAAAAAAAATCTCCACCCACCCACAAATTAATGTATGTCAGAGTGTTTCCACTCTCGTGGTATTTCATCGGACCTCAGTGCACCTTGCCACTACTACTACTACTACCACTACCACTACCACTACCACTACCACTACCACTACCACTACCACTACCACTACCACTACCACTACCACTACCACTACCACTACCACTACCACTACCACTACCACTACTACGAATACTACGAATACTACTACAAATAAGAAAAGAAGAAGTTAAAGAACAAGATCTTATCCTCTCTTTGTTTTTTATCCATTCATTCTCTTCTCTCCTTCCATCTCTCTCTCTTTTTCTCTTTCTTTATTATGTTGTATGTTTATTCCCTCCCTCTCGTTCCTTCTTTCATTTTCTCTTCCTCTTCCTCTCTCATTTTCTTTAACAAAACATCTCTCTCTCTCTCTCTCTCTCTCTCTCTCTCTCTCTCTCTCTCTCTCTCTCTCTCTCTCTCTCTCTCTCTCTCTCTCTCTCTCTCTCTCTACTACCACTACTATCACTACCACTACCACTACTACTACAATAAACAAGAAAAGAAAAGAAAAAAACGACAATAACAAACAAAAAAAGAAGAAATTAAACAATAACAACCACAACCACTACCACTACCACTACCACTACCACTACTACGACTACGACTACGCTACGACTACGACTACCACAACAACAACAAACAAGAAAATAAAAAATTAAACAACAACCACTACCACTACCACTACCATAACAACAACAAATAAGAAAAAAAGAAAAGAAAAAATAAAATAACAAAAACAAAAACTACTACTAGCACTACTACTACAAAAAATAAGAAAATAATAAATTAAAGAACCATTACTACTACCATCACTACTACTACAAACAAGAAAATAAGAAATTAAAGAACTACTACTATTACTACTACTACCACCACCACTACTACCACTACTACTACTATTACTACTACTACAAACAAGAAAAGAAGAAATTAAAGAACATGATCTTACCCTCTCTTTGTTTTTTATTCATTCATTCTCCTCTCTCTCTCCCTCTCTCTCTCTCTCTTTCTCTCTTTCTCTATTACGTTTAATTTTTTTCCCTCTCTCTCTCATTCCTTCTTTTCTTTTTTCTCTTTCTCTCCCTCTCTCATTTCCTCTGGCTCTCTCATTTCCTCTCTCTCTCTCAATACACATGATTTTTAACAAAAACAAGCAAAAGAAAAGGAGAAAAAACAAAAACAAAGCAAGAGGGAACAATGCACTCACCACAAAGGCCCGAGGATGGATTTGGCGGATCCTCTTCGCGATGGATGCTCCTCTTTGCCCTCCGTAACCTTCCTCCTCTTCTTTGCAAACGGCGGCGGGCGGTGGTGAGAAGCTTTCCTTCTCCCTCTTTCTCTCTTTCTCTTCCTCTCCCTCTCAAATGCAAGATGCAGTTCACTCTTTCTTTCGCTCTCTCTTTCATTTGTTCGTGCAAAATGACGCACTCGGGTTTCAGGCCGCTTTTTTTCGCCTAAGTACCATCGCTATTTGTGTCGCTAATTTATGTTGGAAATTGCCATTGCTATACGCCTGTATCCTTGTAGTGCATGGTTTCACTCAATGAAAATGAGGGAGTAGAGAGAGGAGTTGAGTTGAGCTTAGTGATGCTTGACTGAGCTCTAATACCATGTTGAAAAATCCATGGATCTAGAGCATGGCTATGGTGGATGGAATAGAAAGACAATGTTCATGATGACATAGATTAGATAGACCAATTGTTACTCAAGTGAATTAGGTTCCAAGATGGAAGCTTGGACTCACAAACACAATCTTGAGTATGACATTGAATATGACTGAAAGAAAAAAGTACAATTGTATTCCATGATAGAATGATAAGAAGGTACATCACTTTATAGACTCATGATGGTTCCCTTTTTCTCCATTGTGCATATGGGATTCAGAACATCTCTTCCTAGAGCATACATCATTTGTCATTTCTCAACAAATCCATCATCGCTGATGTAGTGCGCATGATGATTTAACCTTTAGAATTGCAATAATGTCCTCATTGAACCAAGCATCAAGATCCACTATAGGATATTTGCTAAATTTATTAATATTTTGGTCTAAAGTAACTAGATTACCACCAACATAATGCCATCTACTATAATAAAAGCTAAGGATAAAATTTTGAGTAGCAACCATATATTTACAAGTTATAGAGTCTTGATCTATCTTACATATAATTTTTTCTTCTGTCCTAGTATCCCATCCCTCATCAACAAATTGTATGACATGATCATATGTTAGTCTCTTCACTAAAAGATGTTGAGAAATAGACAAATGATGTATGCTCCAAGAGGAGCTGTCTTGAATCCCATATGCACAGTGAGGAGAGTGAAACAACTCAAAGTCTATAAAGTATTATACTTGACTATGAAATGAATACAATATCATGATGCTTTGTACTTTTAGTTAAGTGTCTTGTCATTGTCAATTCTACACAAGATTGTGTTTATGAGTCCAAGCTAATCTATCTTGGAACCTAATTCACTTGTGTAACAGTTTGTCTCTACTTGTCCATGTCATTATGAACTTGGTCTTCATCTTTGATCCACAATAGCTTGTGTCATGCCCTAGATCCACATCATTTAACATGGTATTAGAGCCCAGTCAGGCATGGCACTAATCCTCCAGCTTCATTTCACTCTTACCTAGCTCAACTTGAGCTCAGATCAACTCAAGACAAGTCTAGAACCCCAAAATCCTACTCCTTCTTCTTAATGCCCTGCTTAGCAGCAGTAGCCAAACTGCACCTACCTTCAGTTGAGCAGTCAAATCTCACCATAAAGGCTATGTCAGCTCTTGCTTCCTTCACCAAAGTTACTCCTTAGCTTAAGGTGCTCCCTGCTATCACATCGGACGATGACATTACCATCTACAGAAGGCGGCATTGCGTGATCTTCAGAAATGACGCAGTCTGCAACAGCGTGACGATTCGTATAACTGTACTCACAATACGCAGCGCAATTCTCACAGCCACCATAGGGCTTTTGTAGCCCATGAGATAAGCTTCATTGCCATGTAAAATTTTTTAAGAATGATCAAGTGTACAGTCCACACAGAGCAAAAAACCAGGCTGCTACAGAAACCCTAATCTAGGAAGCCATAGGCATCAAGGTCCAAGCTCATTTTTTCTTCAATTTCTCATTCCCTTCAACTTAGGGGACACACTGCCACTCTTATCTGAGTCTGAACTCAGTTCCTAGCAAGATTAACACTTCAAATCAACAAGCAAGAAGAAGATCAAGCACCGTCATTTAATTCTAAGCTCAAGAATAGTATCTATTGATACTCAACTAGTGTCACTTGACACTGACCTCCTTGTGACACTTCACAAATTTCCCTTGCTAGTCTTTTTTCAGTTAATTGGAGCTACTCAACATGGTAGAGCTTGAGAAAATAGCAAAGTTCAATGGAGAAGGCTTCCATGCCTGGAAGAAAAAGACCATGTATCACCTAATGCAAAAGGACTTGTGGGACTTGTTTGAGATGATGCAGATAACAAGAAGAATGATGATGAAGACGGGTTCATTGAAGAAGACCAGTTTAAAACCAAAGAATGGAAGAAGATGAATAATAAGGCACTAGGCATCATTTCCTGGGGACTAAATGATGATGTGCTACATCATATATCTAGCATTAGAAACGCTAGAACCGCTTGGGAGAAACTTGATAGAATGTTTGGTACCCAAGCAAAGAACTCAAAGGTAAAACTCCTCATGCAGTTTTATAAAATAGATATCAAAGACAGTGCTTCTATGACCATACACATTAATAAGTTTAAGAGTTTAAAAACCCAGCTTGCAACTCTTAAAAAGAATATTGATGAAGATGAAGTAATAGCCGTACTGCTTGCAAGTGTAAACAAGGATCCATATGAGAACCTTGTGTCCACTCTAAGTAATGTTCTGAGTCTCTCACTCAAAGATATTGAGCACTCACTGCTTGATGAAGAAAGAAAATTTAAAAGCAAAGATGTAAAATAAACCAGCTCAAGGGAAAACCTCTTACATACTAGAGGAGCTACTGGACCCAAAGGAAGAGGTCGAGGATTCAACACCAACAACAGAAGTCGGATGACATGTCATTATTGTGGTAAAATTGGCCATATTGTCGGTGAATGCTTCCACAAGAAAAGAGCATAGCAGATGCAGAATGACCACCACCAAAGTCAATTCATGAATGAAGAAGAAGAAAAAGATACTTTCGCTACCATCAACAACTCTGACAGATTGTTTTAAGGAATTTGTTCCCATAATGGATATCTATATTTCCCTTAGTGGATTTGATTTGTAAAAACCCTTGCCAAAGATGTAAAGTCTCAAGCTTTAACTTGACTAGGCTGCCTATGAGCTAGTCTTCCGGGCCATGTTATCATGTAGGGGGGGCAAAAGCTAGCAAGTGTAGGGACTCATCATTTGAGGGGGGGTATTGAGAAATAGACAAATGATGTATGCTCCAAGAGGAGCTATCCTGAATCCCATATACATAGTGAGGAGAGTGGAACAACTCAAAGTCTATAAAGCATTGTACTTGACTATGAAATGAATACAATATCATGATGCTTTGTACTTTCAGTTAAGTGTCTTGTCATTGTCAATTCTACACAAGATTGTGTTTATGAGTCCAAGCTAATCTATCTTGGAACCTAATTCACTTGTGTAACAGTTTGTCTCTACTTGTCCATGTCATTATGAACTTGGTCTTCATCTTTGATCCACCATAGCTTGTGGCATGCCCTAGATTCACATAATTTAACAAAAGCATGGCCTTTGATATTCTTATCTCAGCAGCATTAGAAAAAAAATTAACAAATATATTAATAGGAATAAGCAAAGTAACTCGGCTTAGCCTACTTGAGATATAAGGTTTTAATGCTCTTTGTATCTCAGAAAATATTTTATATCTATAGCCCTCACTAGTAGTTGGCAAAGGCCAGTTAAAGCTTGAAAAATCTAGCAAAGGGAGGGGGAATATTGATCCCCATTGGCTGTGCTACATGGGACAATATAACAATGGCCATAAAAGAATATCCTTTTCTCTACAAGCTTTGTCTTCTTTCTACCTTTGTACATTTCTTTTCCAATTGAACCATGTTTAACATCAATAATATCAACAATAGACTTGACCAATTGTTGTCAGTCCTCAAGATTAGAGAGATAGACATCTACAAGACAAAAATAAGTTATAATGGAAAACCTCAAACCAAGTTCTTCTTACCATTTGGTCTATGCATTGGAAGATTTGAAGTTCTAAGTTCCAAATATAGCTCTCTATACATAAAAACATGTTGCATTAGTACCTCTTTTATGCTATTCTTATTTACTCTAAGCTTAAAATCTCGGATTCTACCCTTCCAAGCAAAGATGAATGAGCTCTCATATATTCGTCTTTTCCCATGTTTTGCTTGCTACATGGTGATCCAAGTGCCTTTGCTAATGATTGTAGAAATCCATCTTCCATCTATTTGGAACGAGTTAAACATTGATATGGATGTGATTTGGGAGCTTAGACGCCTTGTTAAAGGTCAAATTTCTATATCCATGGCACACACACACACACACACACACACACACACACACACACACACACACACACACACACACACACACACAGAAAGAGAGAGAAGAGACTAGCTTATCACAAAGGAGGGGAAAACACAAGAGGAATAAAAGAAAGAAGGGAAAAAAATAAGTGCCAAGATTTTTACTAATTTGAGTTTAGATTAAATCGATCATTATCATTAATTTGAATATATCATTGAATAAAACTAGTGGAGAGTGTATGTCATTAATGTAAAGAATATCATAATCACAAACATAAGAGGCTAAAATAGATAATACAAAATTATATATATATATATATATATATATATGTAAATTAATTATTTTCATTTTCAAAAATAGAAGTTCTACTATATAGAGGCTCTTCTTCTATTGGTCTAGAGTACTCTTTCTCTATCTCCCAAGGCATTTTCGAGACCTCAAAACTCCCCTAATGTGCCTCGGTGTGAACGATACTAGAAAATGCCATTGATGCCAATGTGGGCTTTGTCCAACAATGATGTGATATCTTAAATTTGATTTAAAATCTTCCCGACTTCTCGTAAAATGGACTTGAAAAATGTTAAAATCATTAAATAGAGAAGATCTCGAGCAAAAAAGTGAGCATCGTAACCCAACATTTTTTTCGGATTGACAATGACTGTAGCCACATGTCATGAAAGTTACCATATGAATGAGAGTTATGAGCCATATTAGTCATTAGTATTAGTATCTATAGTATGGATGGTCCAAAAATACTAGATTTTAGGATAAAACTAGTATATTTTTTATATTTTGAATATTACTTATTGTAAATATCCTAAAAATCTATGAAAACTTCTTGAATAGGGTGTCATGTAAAAAAAGTAAGTGGCTTTTTTGACTGATTTTGGAGATTTAATGCAAAAGAAGGATTGGTGAAATTGGCGCGTCACGATCACAGTTTACAGGTGGCAAACAACACTGCAAATGGAGAGAAGGAGTGATCTAGAAGATTTTTGAGCGGGTGTCTTATAGATTTACCCTCCTTTCGGAGCCAACGGAACCATCAGATTTGCGATTTAAGCATCATATTGCATCTTGAAAACTTCATATTGTTGATTTTGGCGAGATCCCCTCCATAAAGAGCTCTTCTTCTTAGCCACAACCCTTCTTCTCTAATGTAGCTATAAATAAGAGGTACAGGGAACAGTTGAGGGAGTTTGAGCAAGAGGGGAGAGGCCCTTCTCAGGAGTATAGAGTAAGAGGGAGGAAAAGAGAGGGAGATAGAAGGATACCCCCCCCTCGAGAGGCTGGGAGAGGGAGCTAGAGAGTGGGAGAATTAGAAAGAGAGAGAGAAGGAAGAAGATCTCAAGAGGCTATAAGAGAGGAAATTAGAGAGAGGGTTAGAGAGGAAACGAATTAACTCAACCTCCCCTTGTCTTATCTTCATGTGGATAATCTTTTCTCATGCTCTCCCGCCCCGAATTCATTTCACCTTCTCTATCTCTCAAACCCACTCACAAACGATGGCTCCAAAGCAATGAGACAGAAAGACCATGAAATCCACCACATCTGGTCAAAGAACAAGTATTGCTAGAGATATGGGAATGTTCAAGGTTTCCGGAATTGCCACTACCAATGGAACATCGAGTGTGGTGAATGCAAGTGCAAGCAAAGACGAAATTGCCAATGACATCGTGCCAAACCAAGTTATTCACAACTCAGAAATAGGCTATTATTTTCATATCAACACATAAAATAATAAGGGTTTTTCCAAATTAAGTACATAAAATGTTACCTTTTGAATTTACACTTACACGAGATGCCAGTTTCATCTAGAGAGCATATTAATATACGCAAAAAACGGTTAATTGTTACCTATGATTTGTAGATAGATTAATTGAGATTATAATTTGTAGAATCATGATGGAAATAATTGCAAGAGGTTATTGCATGAAATGAGTAAAGGACATTATGTGCACTCGAGATTAGTAAAATAACTCAATATATTTATTGCCAAATACGACAATGGTTAGGAGTTGATTAACACTTAAAAAGTGAAACTCTATTTAAAGAATATTGCAAATCATATTGTTAAATTATTGTCACAATATTTTTTCTAAGTACCAACTAAAGGAAATTCGCTTATGTTGGGTAAGTTAGCCCTAAATGGTAAATTCATGTCTTGCTTAACAACCTTGAAAGATTTGTACTCAACACCTCTTTATGGAAAGAAGAATCCTCATTAGAATGTTAGGTTACCTTGGGTTAAGGATCTACCTTGGCTATGTGAAGCTATGAACTACACGATGGTGTAATTGTCATTGTTTGAAAGGATTGTTTGTGTTTGCTAGAATCTAGATCCCTGATAAAAATAATTGAAAATCATGATAAAAGGAAATATTGCACTAGGCTACCCCCCAGCTAGCTTGCGAGACCCTACTCCAAGGGGGTCATGATTATCACTTTGAGAGGCTTAGACCGGCTCCGCAGTGAAAAGGTATGTCCATAGGGATAGTCTCGAGCAGTAGGAAATGTGGATGCTAGGGGGGACTTAGGCCATCAATTCCACATTACTCCTAGAATTTAACGAGCCCCTTCGCGACCCAAGATGGGATCATAGAACCCTAATACTAGTTACAAGGGAGGAAATCTTGGTGGACAGGATACCCTTATGGAATTTTGTATATCTTCTATAGGATTGGAAATATGAAAATTGTAATAAAATTTCAATATAAGAAAGGAACTTATTTTTATTCAAGGGTTGTTTGAATTATATGTGTGTTTGTGAAATAAATTACATGAAGGAACCTTTGATTTAATGATCTAATTAAGGAAGCTAGTTGTATATGTTTCAATAAATGTACTATAGGTAATTAAAAAACTAAAGATGATACCGTCATCAAAGGAAAGAGGGTGGGTGTGACCCCCTAATAGGTCCGTCAAATGGTAGGGTAGTCTTGGTTAGTCGGGAACTTTTCTAGATCAGTGATAGAAATAGGAAGAAGATAAATTGACCAACTAGTCGTTAGGTAGAACTGACTTGCATTGTTTTAGGGGGCTGGAATTGGATTTTGCCTTATAGGCAAGAGGGTTGACATACCCGGCCCTCCCCCTTTGTCTCCCATTCTCTTTGAACCAAGTGCAATGGTAAGTCCGCTTCAGTTTGAGTAATCCTATAGGAAGTGGGAACTCAAAATTACTGACAGTAGCTGGCTGTTAGGAGACCCATCTAATTTTAGGAACCTGAAAATTTAAGTCGATCCTAGTGGGTTTGGCATGAACTCTTCCATTGCGATGTAGACTCAATAGGGCCTAAGTGACAAACCTCGTGATACTCCAAGGAGCACCAGGTGGCATCATTTTGAAAAACCTACTAATGGACTACTAAAAGGTGTGCCTTGGATTAAGATTGGTGGACACCTCACAAATGACCATTGTACTTTTGCTCCATACCCTTCATAGGACATATATTGTCTGCAACTAGTGGAAGCTCATACATCGCATTTCCATCATACAAAATTGGGATTTCCTCCACCCTCTCTAGAACACTCATATTTTGAAGCAATAGACATAAGACTTAATGTCACCTTCTTGAAGAGATATGTACTCAACAACACTTGTAACATAAGAGGATGGCCCTATCCCCTCCTCTTCCACATCAAATGTAATTGGGATGGTCTTGTTTTTTGCCATGTCTCAGAGCAGTGGTGAGGCTTTCACATTGGTTGTCATTTTCTCAATGTTGCAAGGGCTTTGGGTGAGGCCTAATGTAGGGGAAGGTTGGGACATAGGCCCATTTCCTTATTCAACAAGATAGTCTTGTGAGATAAGGTGTTTAGAATATATACTTAGCCAACCTCATGGTCATTCTTGCGATGGATCAATGTGCTTTGTATTCGGCCATTTTCATGGGTGATAGTAAGAATACATCCACCCTTGCCGTTGCAAATGTCTTCCTCCTTCAATATGAAGAACATGTTGTTTATAAAGCATATAATAGGTTTGGCAGAGAGAGAGGCCACGTATATGTGGACCTCTATCAATCCATTTGGTATAGCACTTGACAATGAATCCATTCCCTAAGCAATCTACACATGTACAAATATGTATGTTAGATATGGGAGTGACTTATATAACCACTTTGAGATAGTGGAGTGTTAAATGCATGTTAGAGAGAGAGAGAGAGAGAGAGAGAGAGATATATATATATATATATATATATATATATATATATATATATATATATATATATATATATATATATATATGAAGAGAGAGCTGGGGAGGGGAGGAGGATGGACATATTATTCTTCACCAAATATGGGGGTGCCGACGATCCCTTCTTTAGTAATAAAATAATCCCATATCGAATGTTGCATCTATATCATAGACATTTAAGTGCATGTGAAAACTAGAAAGCTTGATTTTGCACATCCCACATTGAGTTGCATCGCTCAAGCATATACGTGTGTGTATACTTGTAGATTGATTGGATTAACAAGGAAACACACTAAAGGGGATTAAGCTAAGAAATGAATCCACCAGTAGGAGTATAACCCCAAAAATCAGGCAAGTGACCTAAGACCTCAGGGAAGTTACTATATGTATATCCTCTACATCACGTGTGTTCAAGGCCTATTTATAAATATCCTTATCTGTCAAAATTTTTGAATAAAATATAACCCTTTTCTATTCAATCTATACATAACCCGTTAACATTCTTCCTTCCCCTCTATAAAAAAACCCAAATAACTTTGCATCATATTCTCTCTATATCTCTCCCCCTCTCTCGCCTACCACTTTAATCCGCAACACTCTAAATCTCTCCAAGTGTCAACTATCCCCTTTTCAGCATAGAATCTAGACACATGTCTTGTAAAGTTTCTTTGTGTGTGGGTGTGTGTGTGTGTGTTAGGTTCCATATCGGCCATGCCCCTTTGGGAATAGGTTATACACAATGGAGTAGGTACTACTTACTATAAAAACCTATATTAATAATTAATATAAGAAATCAATTATAATTTAATAATATTTAATTTTTTATTAATTAATAATATTAAGTATAATAGTATAATAAATTAATATTAATTTACTAATTCATTAATATCAATCACCAACTTTAACTATTTATCAAGACCAATAGTATTTAATGTCAATACTAATTAATAGCATCACTCAATATTATTTAAATTATAGTATTAATATTATTACTATTAATATTTAGTATTAGAATTAATTGATATATTAAATAATATAATACTATTTAAATATGGTACCAATTAAATTAATATACTATATATTAATTAAAATTACTATTATTAAAACATTAGTAATTACTAGTAACATAAATGGATATATTAAATATTATTTATACTATTTAATTTTACTATTAATTATACTAGTATAGCATTTTGTTAATTATGTATACTATTGACTAGTACTAATAATAGTAATTTAATAATTAATTAATATTCATTATTAATACTAATTGATATTCATACTAATTATTATATTAATTATACTATTAATATTCATATTAATTTATATTGTGTCGGGAACTAAAATGGACGGGACACTGGCTCTAAGGCACTAATTGGGCTTTTAACACTCGCCTAAAACCACCCCACACGGCCTCGCGGCCAGGAACATCTAAGAACTTTGTGTTTATACGATTGTATAGTCCAATGAATAATCCCACTCCTCAGAGGGAGTCCCTAAACATGTTAGTGTTATTCACCATGGAGGAGCACATACACAGGGAGCACCCCTTGGTTGATCACCATGATTCCACTACAGCTCTTCTACACCTCGGGGGGATTGGACCCAAGATGCACTGTGAACATAAAACACTTTTGAAACAAAGTCCACTCTTTTAATAAAAGATCCAAGAGATGATAGATAAGCCTCACCAAATAACTCTCAGGGAACCGAATATCTAGCCCTATGGCTTGGGATACCTCACACTCTCAACGTCGGGCCATCACTCATATAAACAGGTGCTATGCATCCAGGATACGATACCGTGAGGTGCATTAATGTAAATATGAATATGACCATCGTGCTCAAATAAATATTCATTGAAAATCAGTGACATGAAAGTGTGAAGATAATTCTTTTCATGATTTCCTTTTCTACGCGAGTGCATCATTGCTAAGGGCTAGCATCAAGTTTCCTCATACTACTAGTCCCTTTAATTTCAAACAATTGCAAACTCTATATGATATGCAATATTATACATTAGTATTTAACATAATTTAACCGCTCAACAAACCCCTTACCCCCTATCATTTAAGATTTTGCTTGCATTGATATGTGTATGCATGGTTTTTTATGTATTTTTCTTTATGGAAAGTTATAAAAACTCACTATAACAAATAAATGGGGCTGAACGAAGGATAAATCTCATGCTTCAGCTCCATCATACGTCCACACACATTACTCTTTTTTTTTCTTATTTTTATGACATGAAAACTTAATTTTCTCCATATTTTTTTAATTTTATCTATTTATTTATAGAAAAATACAAATAATTATTGATTTTCTTATGTAGACTGATTACTCTTATAAAAAATGATGTTCTTAGGCTATCTCATTCTATGGGAATGGAAAATGCAGACCAAAAATCCAAAAATCGCATATTTTTCCTAAAACTGTCTAGTCTCAGATTTTGTGTGTTTTGCGTACAATTAGTATATGACTGCTTTTGTATGATTCTTTCAATATGACTGATCAAATAGAGAATTAGCAATCAAATCCAAGCATTACTAACCATTTCCAACAAGAATCCATCATAAAACGGTAAAATATGCATTTTTCTCATCACTCATTATAACAATTTTTTTTAAAAACGTTGAAGGCCTGTTGATGCTCTTCCATGATTATTGATGATCCATCCAACTCTGATTCATGTATCTCTCCACTCCCGCTTTATTGTTTGACAAAAAAACATCCATCTTAGCCCATCGCCCTCTCTTTTACATTGATCCATAAGAACAATCCACAAGAGGAGAGAGGAGAGAGAAAGACTAGAATGAGATCTTGCTAAATACTTCATCAAATTTAATCACTTTTGGAGAATGACAGGCGAAAAAATGGATCATCTCACAGCCAAGAGGGTTTTATGATGGTTGCAGGCTCAAAAAATCATTTTTTAATTATTGAATAGGGCACAAAAAAGGTGCAAAAAAAAGAAGTTTTTTCTTCATGCCCCTTCATTCCCAACAACCTTAAACTCAAGTTTTAAAAAACTAGATCACTTTTGCATGTTCACACTTCTTGCCAAGTGGATTTTTCGATTTTAGGGGGCAAACGTGCTTGAAATTGAGATCCATCTAGATGATTGGCTTCGTGACCTTGAAATCTATAGAGTTGGCACCCGCCACACACTTTTCGACTTCCAAATCTGTAAGAGAGGGGGTTTTAATAATGGGAAAATACTATCTACACTGGCTGGTATATAAGGTGTTAGGGACTTGATTTTTCATCATCAGATTTTAATACAAGTCTCCTTTTATTTTCATCTCCTTCTCCAAGCTCTCATGGCTTCTTTCTCTCTCTTTCTGTCTTTCTCTCTCTCTTTCTAGTCTTTCTCTCTCCTCGTCACTCTCTTTCTCTCTCTTCTTGCAGTCTTTCTCTCTCTTCTGCACCCTCTCTCTCTCCTCTCCTTCTCTCTCTCATGCCTCCTTCATTACAAGTGGTATCAGAGCTCTAGTTCTGATCCATTTAGTTACTTTACATGCTCAGTTACCATCATTTTCAGTTTTAAAAATCCAAGAAGCTTCAGGTACACAGTGACAGGCACAAAAATGGAGGAGCACTAAAGAGCCATAGGTCAAGGATGAAGAGGACATCAGTCAGGAGCATTAATGGAGTCCTTGGACCAAGATTGGAGACTAGAACACCACATTTAGTAGGTCGTGGGTCATTCTGGGCCAAATTTGAAGGTAAAATTTTAGAAACAGTGGTCACAAGAAGTAGGGAGGAGTTAGTCTTGGTTACTTTTCATATGCAGTCTTCTCTCTCCTCATTCTGAAGCTCCTGCCAAGCTCCCATGGAGGAGAAACACCACGGATCTTCTCAACCTCAGCCCCAGTGATCTCCATCACTCTTCCTGAGCCTCACAGGGATCAAAGTCATCAGTCCAAGCTGTCCAGGGACTGGTTGGACCCTCCCTTTTCCTCTAGGAAGCAGCCCATAATTTTTGGTGCAAATTTTGGGCTGCATCATGGGCAAAACCAGCAACAGACTAGGCCTCTTCTTCATCCTGGCCTTCTTTCCCATCATCTGACAATTTATTCTAGCAAGGTTGAAGCCTCCTTTTCATCCTCTTCAACATCCTTCAGCCTCTGAAACCCTAATAGGTGCAAGCCATGGACAGCCATGGTTTCTCCTTCAGCATTCACTGATCCTTGAGGGCTTTTTCCTTCCTTGGTCCCAGGGACTTGTACCTACAGGAATCCTTGAAGAAGCAAGCATCAAGAGGCCCGTACTTGAAGATGGAGGCAAGATTGCAAGCTGGACATTTGGGGCAGTCATAGCCATAGACCACGACCTTCAATTTCTTCAAGTTCCCTTCAAGATTGGGTCCCGGGGCTTCAAGATTGGACTCTTTATTGTCAATGGAGCTTGCTTACTCAATGGGAAGAGCTATGGAGCACGGGAAGGCATTATGGGGTGAGATTTTGGGGCATTCTTCTTCTATGATCTTCAAGGCATGCTGAGAACTACTGGAGTTCAACCTTTCATTTCCCCATTGAAGAATCAAGCTTGAAAACTCAATTCTTGGCCGAAGTTGTCATCATGGAGCTAATGGGAGCATTGGAGATCGATCATGGGGACATTGGCCATTGATTCTTAGGCAGCTTCACCAATTTAAGAGGTAATTGACTCTTGATCTCTCTTCTAATTCCATCCTCTTGCTGAGCCTAAGAAGCCTATTATTGGAAGAGATTCAAGTAGTCAATCATGCATTTTCTTCCAGATTTCAATGCTTACATGCTTCCAATTTAATTTCAATCTCTCTCTTAGGATTCCTTGCATTAAGGATGATCCATTCCATGCTAGAAATTCTCACTATTATTTACTGATTGCCTCACCCTAACCTCTTGACTTGTGATGATTTTTTGAGCAAATATTAATCCCGAAATCCATTGTAAATGATGTGAGTTAGCAGTGAGTCACTGCTTTGTAAGCCCTCTCCTTATTCCCAATTCAATTCCATGCACCTCATGAAAAGAATTACTTCCAAGCCACCCTGCATAGCATAGTGATCGCTTAAATAATAAATGTCTGCCATGTATATTCTGGGTGAGGAAAAAGCCCGATGCCAGGCGAGGTGGCAAGACAAAAGAGGGGTGACCCCCCCTTGCCATCAAAGACCCTGAAGGGGTGCACAACCCGGCCCGGGGGGAACTTTGCCCACCTCCTCCCGATGATCTGGAGCCCAAAGTTGCTTGTAGGTGTAGGTACCCACTAGAAGAACTGAGATATTGACTTGGCACTGATGTATGGATGTATTACTGGCTGAAAATGTATGGAAATTTTATTGAGGATGTATTTGAGACATGGGAACACATATGCAATCAATGGCAGTGAATGCAATGCTTGGGATGTATGAGAGATGCCTATGCATGGGGAAATTGTGCTAAGAGATGCTTATGACATGCTCAGTTTTGGAATAAGGCTACAAACAGTGAAATTGGATGACTCGAAAATGCATTATGCCACGTGGGATGAGCCTTCAGTCGTGCATTGATAAGATAATCCATTGTAGCCCCTTTCTTAACCCTCATAGGGTGATGTAAGCAGTTTGTTTGCATTTACAGAGGTAAACCTACTCCCAAGAACTGAGGTGTAGGTCTTGTAGAGTGTTCACAAGTCCTACTAAGGGCTTGGATCAGTTTTGGAACTCTATTTGGACTCCACAAGATACCTATAGGTCAAAACAGGTCTCCTACAAGTGTAGACAGGTTGTTGGACTGCACAGTACAATAGTACTTTTCCTATTACAGAATTTTCTATATAAAATCTGGGAGTGCATGCTTATGATCAGTTCGAAGAGAGCATCCTTGGCTCCCGTTTGAACAAAAAAGTAGGTCAATTTGAGCTTCCTAGCTCAAGTTACAGGCAAAATAGTGACAGGTGGTCTAATGGGACTACACCTAACCATGGTAGGGAATAAGGGAAAAACTAAGGAAAATGATGACCTTCAGCAATAAATAAGGGATGCACGTGCCCCGAGGACTGAAACTAAACCTGAGGTGAAAGATGAAGATTATTCTCATGGTATGGATAGCCTCAGTGCACTCACTAATACCCTCAGTTTGCATGAGACAAGGCATGCTGAGAGGCATAGAGAATTGATGGAAGGCATTGGTCAAATGAAGACCACTATGGACACCCTTGCTGCCCATATTACTAAGTGGATGGAACTCCAAATGAAAGGGAAGGAACATGAGGATAGATTGGGTATGCATGCTGAAAGAGTGACGGCCCCACCAGTGAATGCAACAAATATGAGCTCTCAAGGCATTTTGGGGCGAATGGGCATCCCTAACAGCACTTTTGAACAGGGGGAGCCTTCACATAGACAGGAGGAGCCCATGAACAATGCAATGAGGGAAAATCTTCAGTCATCACAAGGGCCCATGCCATCTATGCGAGCTCAACCATCTTTTGGTAGAAATTTCTCTAACAATGGTTCATTTTTGGGTAGCCGCATGGATCAGCCTCAATTTAGATATGAGGGACAACCACTTAATCATGAAAGAGAGATAAGAGACAAGATTGTATTCTCAAAATTCAATGGTCAATCGTCATCCCTAGCTGAACTTCAAGAGTGCCTCTCCAAGCTTGATGATTATTTTGACATCCTACCCCATAATGATGAGACCAAAAGATCCATTTTGCAACAATCCACTGGAAGGATTTACACATACATGGTGGAGGTACATTAAAAGAGAAAATCAGCAAGTAAACTCATGGGAAGCATTCAGGGCACTCATGGTGCAAGTATTTGTCTCACCACCGGTGGAGAAAGAAAAGCTTGCCCGCCGATGGTATGGCCTTGAACAGCATGGTCTTGCTATTAGAGAATATACAAATCAGTTCCTCAACCTTACCATGTATGTTGAATCGATTAGTGATGATGCCAAGTTACACAAGTATGTGTATGGACTGGATCCCCAACTCTCAGCTAATTTTTCAGCTGAAAACCCATCGGATTTGTTCAAAGCTATTGAATTGGCTGAGAGGTACTCTCGCAAGTATCACCGGGATGCTTCATTTCAGTATGGACAACAAAGAGGGGCATCTCAGCCAATGTTTGGGCAGCAAAGAGGACACATGTAGTCATATTCTGGACAGCAAGAGGTGCTGTAAGGCCAGGGCAGTTTGGGGCCAGTTATGGTGGTGGTAACATGTCATTCAGCACTCCAAAAATCCCCACATACCCCACTTTTAATGCCTCTAGACCACAAGGCAATTTAAGGACAACAAACAGCCTAAGAATGGATAATAGGCAAGGGGACAATAGAAATAAAAATGCTTCAGCCTTTGGTAGTCCAAGGTCCATTCCCATGGATTTGTATAAAGAAAGAAAGGAAAAGGGGCTTTGTTTCAACTGTGGTGAGAAGTATACAGGTAATCATGCCTCAAAATGTGCTTTTAGAAATGCTAAGGCAAGTGTTGAGTGTTGAAATGACTTGTTTTTTGGCTGATTTTTGTTGTTTTTGAGAGCTGAATGGTTGATTTTATGGGATGATTGGTTGATTTAGAAGTGGATTGAGAGTGTTTTGGATGATATTGATTGTGTTTTGGAAGATCATGATGCTTGTTGGTGGTTCTGTGATATTCTGATAGGTTCTGAATGGTTCTGTATACCTTCTGTTTTGTTCTGTTTTGGTCTGTTTTGTTCTGATTGTCTTCTGTAAGGAGGGATGAAGTATTGATTGATGAAGAATGAGATCTTGAGAAAGCTTATTGAATGGTTTGAGAGAGTTTGAAATGGGTTGAGAATGAGTTATGAGGTTTTGATTACCTTCTGTAACCTTCTGTAGGTCTTCTGTAGAGCTTCTATTCTGTTCTGTTTCTGTTCTGTTCTGTACTGTTTCTGTTCTGGTACTGTTCTATAGACTGTTCTGTATGCTTCTGTAAGTGTTCTGTGGAATGTATGTGTGACTTCTGGGAAAGTTTTCTAGCCTTGGAAAGAGGTGAATACAAGTGCAAAAGAGCTGAAAGAAGTGGAAGAAGTAGCTGCTGAAGACTCAAGAGAAGACTAGAGTGAAGTGACAGCAGTGAGGTGTGAAAGGACACTGTAGTGGCTCTGGTGACCCTTCATATCAGACATACCTCTTGGGAGGGGTATCCACGACCTAAGAGTGATTATTGAGAGTGATTTTGAGAGATTGTAGTGAGGATATGATGTATTATTGATGGAGAGAGAGAGAGAGAGTCAAAGATAGCCAATTCTACTCAAACAGAGTGATTGTATATGAGAGATTGAGAGAGAAGACTATGAAGATATTGAAGATGAATACTATGTGATGTATTTCCATTCAAAGATGGTGTACTTCTTTGCTTTCTTTGTTCCATTGATGGATTTTGTGAAGATGTTGAAGAATATGGTTGATTCTATTAAAAACCGTGGGAGATCTACATGATGCTGCATGAAGATTTGTTGTGCCTGGTGTTCTTTTCTTCATTGTGACAATATGAAACATGATAAACAAGCTTGTTGATGTTACAAGATAGATTTTCTTGCAAGAGAATTCCCTTTTCCTTGGTGTTCCTCTCGGGGCTCCATGTTTTTGGTGCGCAGCCGGGGAATCTTGCCATCAACAAGCACCAAAAGAGGCTGAAAATGAAGGAAATGGCATTGCCAAGAAGAGAAGAATTCAATGGATGTTTGTAAAGTTCCTTCTTCCACTGAAGAGTTGGAATTCCTCATAATCAAAGCCACTTTCCACAAGAAGTTCATTCCACAATGGCGGAAACATATCACCATCATGATGCATGCTCTATGTAGTGGACAGTTTCCTCTTCCTATTGAAGCAGCAGAAACTTGCATCTTGGTGGCAAACTGTTTGGGAACGAACTGAAGAGCAGAAACAGAGAGAATGAACATCCATGGAAGATTTGGCATTCATTGAGAAGTTTCCAGACAACATCAAGTGGGAGATTGTGAAGAAGCTTTAGGAGTCTTGGTCTGTAGAGGTTCACAGGGACAAGAAGGAAAAGAGTTGGAATTTGTTCGTGGATGCTCAACAGCAAGATACATGGGATGCTTGGTGTACTGATAATCTTCTGTTTGTTCAATTAGCAACCCACTGGAAGTTGGTAGACAGAGTGTTTTTCACAACATACACTATTGAAACCATTAGAAGCTGGCATTACTATAATGATGGCACCACCACAATGCTCAGACGTATGCATTTTGACACCTTCAGAACCGAATACCTTCCTCTGTGTAGTGGCATGAAAGCAGAATTCAGGGACGTTGAGAGGAAAGAAGTAGAAGAAATGTTGGCAAGAGAGTCCTCTAGAGACTGAAGCCTTCTGTTAACCCTCTGTGGAGCACTAACAACATAGTGGAGTCAACCCCCTGATGAATGACGCAATAAAAAGGCAAGCGTTGGAACGAGTCCAGAGGTACGTGAGAAGAGAGAAAGCAAAAATCAAAGCCGAGAGCGAGCTCGCAGCAGAAGCCGCCTTTGACGCCCTTGCGGAACTCTTTACAGAAGTCCCAATGGCACATCAAGCCCTTCCTCCTCCTGCTGGAGGTCCACTTCCAAGCCAGATCCGTCCTGAAAATATTGATGACAGACCAGCGAATGTAGTCCCATTGCCAGTTTTTAAGGGAGAGTACAATGAAGACCCCGATCTTCATGTAGCAGAGTTTATGGTAGCATGTGTGGCTAACAATGCCAGAACCCCTGAGCATTGGTTAGCAATATTCCCCGCCACTTTCAAGGGCGCGGCGTTTCAGTGGTATGAGAGACAAGCAGCAGGAACTTTTGGCACATGGGACGACCTGAAGTTGGCCTTCCTCACTAAATTCAGGCGTGAAGGTTTTGAAGAGTGAATGCGAGAGGAATTCATGAACCTAAGTCAGTCCTCTGGAGAAAGAGTGGAAGCTTATGTCTCACGAATGGAATCCATCCTGAAGAGATGGACTAACCATAATCTAGATGATGGCATTCAGAAGGGGGTGTTTCTCAGAGGATTACAACCAGAAGTCCGTAAGTTTGTGGAGCTGCAAAGACCAGCCACACTGCAAGCTGCAACAGAAGGTGCCAGACTGTACGATGAAGTGGAAGCTAGATTGGCGATGAATACAGGAAGAGGAGTCCTACCTCCTCTGATGCCAGGAATGATGTATCCACCAAATGCAGTTCCAGGGACTGTTCCCTATCCCTACCAACATATGCCCTCAATATCACAGTACAGTGCACCAAATCCACAGTGGCCACAATCCATGCCTCAAATGGTGGTTCCACCACAACAACCATGGTCTCAATCAATTTCCTCAATGCCAAATCAGCAGCAACAGTGGAACCCTACCAACTGGAGTCAACAGCCAACAGTTCAAACAGGAGCTCTGAATCAGAACCAGAACAGAGACCCCTCTGTACCAGCCCAACCCGTTTATGCAGTGATTACAAAGACTCCTCAAAACCCTCCTGCCAGTACGTCCGGAGGAGAAAGCTTGAAGGATTATTTATCCAACTCAGTTGCAAACATTAAGAAGGAGTTGATGGATGTGATTACAGAACAACTACAGACGTTGAAAGTGAATACCGCAAGCATATCCAACGTTGCAGGAGCAGGAAGAGATGTGATGAGGTCAAATACTTGGTGTGGTAAGTGTCATCAAGCAGGCCATTTAGCCACTGAATGTACACAAAAACCAACTATCCCCGGAGCCTTCTGTTCCTACTGTTTGCGGAAGAACCATACAGAGGACATTTGCTCTCTGAAGGAGATGCATGATAGGAGAAGGAAGGAAGAAGACGCAAGATTCAACCTGCTAGAATCCAAAATGACAACACAAGATATTGGACGCAAGCCTAGAGAGTTTGGTCCTAATTTCGGACCCAGAAGATTTCCCTCTCAAAGTTATAGAGGAAGACAGTCTGACGGTGGTCAGAGATCAGAAGTGGAGTGTTACAGATGCGGAGAAAAGGGCCACATCTCACCAAATTGTCCAAATCCTCGAAGGTCAGTGGATTACAAGCCCTTATGCAGTCGATGCAAAGGAGAAGGCCACACTGCAAAAGACTGTCCAAGCCCAACCCCAGTGAAAAACAGTGCTACTGATAGTCCGTCCAAGGCCCAAGAGCCTACCTCCAATTTGGTAGAATTGGAAGTTGCTGCCATCACGCGTGCAAAGCAGAAGGAACCACCTATCTAGAAAGAAAATAACCCTCCTGCCAGAACAGTGAAGTTCAATCTTCCACCAGAAGAACAGAACAGAACAGAGCCTAACAGTGCCGTACAGAGCCCTACAGTGCCACAGAGAGTTACAGAGACAGTTACAGAGGTAGGACCAGAGGTCCAAGATACAGAAGAGGAGGAAGTGCCACAAGTGGCAGAAGAAGCTCCTGTAATGCCTCTGTTGGAAGAAAGATGAAAAATGAAAATGGGTGTTGCCCCATTCCCTAACCGATTAGAGAAGCCAGTGGATCGTATTAAGGAATACGATCTGGTCAGAGATCTAGATACCTTTAGACCAAACCTCACATTCCGACAATTATTGATGTTGTCTCCCAGTTGCCGGAAAAGGTTCAAAAGTATACTGACAAAAAGACGTGGTTTAAGGATTGCTCCCTCAACAGTGACAAAGTCCAACAAGGCTCCAGAGCCTGTAAAAGAAGTGGATGTGGCTAACGCTTTCCTAGATCCGGGTACTCCAGAGACTGGCGTATGGATAGAAGGTTGCTTTATTGCAAATGCACTGATTGATGGAGGCTCATCAGTGAACATTATGACGGATGTGACAATGAAGGATCTAGGCCTACAAGGTGTGCAACCAACCCAATGGCTCATCAGACTGGCGGATCAGAGTAGAATCAAGCCTTTGGGCATTCTTCCATATGTGAAGACTACAGTGGCTGGAAAAGATTATTGGCTGACCTATTTGGTGGTGAAGCCAAACTCTTATGGTACATCCTATCCTCTGTTACTGGGTAGACCATGGCTTTTTGAAGCCCGAGCAAGGACGGATTGGTTCAAAGGAACTTTGACCTTGGGGAGAGGACCCAACAAAGTGGTGCTGAAACTGTATGGTTCTCAAAAAGGACATGGATCCACCTCCTTGGAATTATCTTCCGATTCCCCTAATGAGGCTATAGATGGAACATCAGCAGACGAAGATGCTGTCAAACAGATCCTTCCCAAGAAAACAGTGGCACATTCTTTAACAGTGGATACTGTAAGCCGACTTCCAAAAGATGCAAAGCCATTATCAATGGGTGAATACTTCCTGCCTGAATCAGGAATGCCTTCTGAAATCACTTCTGACAGTGAGATAGAAGCATGGATGTACTGCTCTCCCTGTTACATGGTCACAGCAGAAGCAGAAGCAGAGACAGAGGCAGGAGAGGAAACAGAGAATCTGTTCTTCTGTTACAGAGCTCCTACAGAAGCAGAAGCAAAAGCAGAAGCAGCGACAGAAGCAGAGACAGAGACAGAAGAGGATGGATATGATATGGACGAAGAAGATTATGAAAGTGAGCCAGAAGAATCTATCCCACCTGAAGAGGATACATTTGAGGAAGAAGTTCCAGAAGCATCAGAAGCCGATGAGCTCATGCTATGGGACAGAATGGCGATGGTACCATTTGGTCTGGTAAATGGATCTTCTCATATGCAAAACCTTTATAAGAAATGGATTAAGAAGAGCAAGCCGTCTTTTAAGTGTGGCTCCTGCCGTCCTAACCCATCCTTGCCAAAGAAAGATGATGATGATGCACCGTGCCAACAAGCACCAGTCCCACCAACCCAACAGGCATCAGAGGGTCCCTGTTATGTGACATTCCTGGATGTATCTTCAGAAGATGAGTCTTCAAGCCAAGAGGTAATTAATTTTGAAACCAAACCCGAAACGGCGCTTATCCCATTCCAACGTCTTAAGGAGCAACCTAAGTCTCCACCAAAAGAAGAAGTTGGTTCTAGTGGGACATCAGAAGAGGACATCACTCCCTTGAAGGAGTCGGATCTGTACCCAGAAGCAGTCCGCGGGACCTTCATCCGTGAAGTAGAAGGTGAAAGGCAGTTAACCTTTGTGGATGCAGATGGCACTGAACGCCACTTGAAGGTGGGTAGCAGTCTCCCAGAAGAGGAGTTGTCAACCTTGTACAACTTGTTGAAAGAAAATTTGGACGTGTTTGCATGGTCTTACAAAGACCTAAAGGGGATTGATCCCACAATATGTCAACATCATATTGACTTGGAGCCTGATGCCAAGCCAGTACGGCAACGACAGAGGCGAATGAATCCGAATTATTCCACATTGGTGAAAGCGGAGCTGCTGAAGCTTCTGGAAGCCGAGTTCATTTATCCAGTGGCAAATAGTGAATGGGTTTCACCCATCGTGGTTGTACCCAAGAAGAATGGCAAATTGCGAATATGTGTGGATTTTCGAAAGCTTAATTCCAAGACAAAGAAGGATCATTTTCCTATCCCTTTCACAGACCAACTGTTGGACACAGTGGCAGGACATAAACTTTATTCTCTTCTGGATGGATTCAGCGGATACAATCAAGTGCAAATCGCAGAAGAAGACCAATCCAAAACAACCTTCACCACAGAATGGGGGACCTACGCTTATCGAGTGATGCCATTTGGGCTCTGCAATGCCCCTGCTACTTTCCAACGAGTCATGATGGCTGCATTTCAAAATCATCTGCACGACTTTATTGAAGTATATTTGGATGACTTCTGTGTCTATAGTTTGATCAGTGAACACTGGGAACACCTGGAACAATGCTTTGACCGATGCCGAGAGTACGGGATTTCCCTCAACCCCGACAAATGCATCTTTGGGGTTTCTTCTGGAGTTCTGTTGGGCCACATTGTCTCTGCACAAGGGATATCAACAGACCCTGCAAAGATCGAAAAGATCGCAGCTCTGACAGCACCCACCAACCTCAAACAGTTGAGGGGATTCCTAGGCCATGTGGGTTACTACAGAAGGTTCATAGCCCATTTTGCGACAAAGGCAACCTCCTTGCACAAGCTCCTGAGGAAAGATGCAGAGTTTACTTGGACAGAAGAATGTGACAAAGCCTTCCACACTCTGAAGCAGTGTCTGATTGAGGCACCCATTCTGCAACCTCCTGATTGGACGAAAGAGTTCCACGTACACACTGATGCATCAATTGAAGGCTTAGGTGCTGTCCTCTGCCAAAAGGGCTCCTCAAAGTTGGATCAACCGATCTATTATGCAAGCCGAAAAGTCACTGATAGGGAACGAAACTATACAGTGACCGAGCTGGAGTGCTTGGCAATGGTGTTTGCCCTGGAGAAGTTTCGCCATTACCTCCTATCTACCCACTTTAAATTTTATGTGGATCATGAGGCCCTGTCCTTCTTAATGAACAAAGCAGATGTGAAATGACGAATGATGAGATGGCTCCTTTTATTCCAGGAGTTCGATTTTGAGGTGATTACTAAGCCTGGTCGTTCCCATGTTCTGGCTGATCATCTGTCGCGTATCCCACAAACTGCGGACGAGGAGCAGGATGATCCAGACCTCCCTGATGCTTCCCTATTTTTGGTAGAAACTGTCACTCCCTGGTATGCGGACATTGCCAATCTGCTGGCAACCCAACAGTACCCTCCGGGTATTTCTAGTCGGGAAAGGAAGAAGCTTATGCTAGAATCAGCCCCCTACACCCTGCTAGGTGGTGCACTGTACAAGAAAGGCAAAGATGAAGTGCTCAGAAGATGTGTTGCAGGAGAAGAGATTGGGATTGTTCTGAAGGCTTGCCATGACGAGCCATGCAGAGGTCACTTTGCAGGAGAAGCTACAGCCAGGAAGGCTCTGCTAGCAGGATATTGGTGGCCTACCATTCACAAGGATGCCTATGATTACTGTAAAAGATGTGATGCTTGTCAAAGAATGGGGAAACCCACGAAGACAAGTGCCATGCCACTGCAACCTATCCTTCCGTTGAAGCCGTTTGAGAAGTGGGGCATCGACTTCGTAGGTCCGATCGACCCTCCTACCAGAAGGAAACAGAACCGATACATCCTCGTATGTACGGATTATGTTACAAAGTGGTGTGAAGCTAAAGCCCTAAAGCGGGACGATGGTAACAGCGTGGCCCTGTTCATGTACGAGAATATCATCACCCCTTTTGGCAGTCCCTTAGAGCTGGTAAGTGATAGAGGCACTCATTTCCTCAATAAAGTCATGGAAGAGTTGACGGAGTTGTATAAGATCCGCCATCGCAAGTCCACTCCTTATTACCCCAGAGCCAACGGCCAAGTCGAAGTCACCAATTGCATCCTCTGCTCGATTCTGACAAGAACAATTGCCGCACATCGTCGTGATTGGGATGATCGACTTACAGAGGCCCTCTGGGCGTACAGAACCTCCCATAAAGCAGCAATAGGACAGACACCCTTCCAGCTGGTGTATGGTACAGAAGCAGTTTTTCCTGTTGAACTGGAACTACCCTCTTTGAGAGTGGCTATCAAAGAGCGTTTGGGGGATGATGATTCACTGCAACGTCGTCTCCTGCACCTGGAATGTTTGGACGAAATTCGTAGGATGGCTCTACAATGCATGGAAGCCACGCAAGCTCGACGTAAGGCTTACCATGATAGCTTCATCAAGCACAAGGAGTTCAAAGAAGGTGATTTGGTCCTAGCCTATGATTCACGCTTTGGCAAGTTTCCTGGCAAGCTCCAACAGCGGTGGATGGGCCCCTATAAGGTACTTGCAGTCAACCCTAATGGCTCTGTCCAAGTACAGACCGTTGATGCCTCTGATGATCCCTTTCTGATCAATGGATATCGCCTCAAGAAGTACTTCCCTCCTTGGGGATCTTGACAATTACGGACACTTGATCTTTTCCCTCGTTGGCGCGGCACTGTACTTCTTATGATGCTACTTCTCATAGCCGTTCTTCAATCACTCCTGATGAAGTGGACGCAACCCTCTGTCCCCTCAAACCCCCCTTCTAGCCTTGATCTCTTATCTTCTATTTTCCACCAACGACAGTACAGAGGTTGGTCTTGACACATGGTTTTTCTACCATTCCCTTGTTCCATATAGAAAAAAAAAAAAAAACAAAACAAAACAAAACATATCGGTCATGGGAGAAAAGGACTTAGGTCCCTGTCATGCCGACCTGTTCTTCGAGAAAAGGTGGAAACACCCTCGGGAATAGGGGAAAATAAGAAAAAAAAAAACCAAAGAAGAAAAAAAAAAACAAGAAAAACAAATCTGTTATGAGAGAAAAGGAAGCAATTCCCTGTCATAGCAGGCCTCGTTCCAAGAAAAGGTGATAAACACCCTTGGGCGAGAAGCTGGCTGTGGAAAAGGTGGTAACACCCAGCAGTCCAGAAAGGGATTCATTAATTGATATTCCCAGGATCCAATTCCGAAGCTGCCTCCCTTGGTACGCTGTGTCCTGGGTCTCTTTGCAAAGTGACTACCTATCCTCTAGCAAATGACATGTCCTATTCAACACAACGTTCGATTTGATGGCTACCTCCCTGGGTACGCCTCTTCAACAATTGACGAAGCGATCTTCATCGAAAACCCCTTGAGTGCTGTGAGCTTTCATCCTAACCGGATGGGGAAGTGAGTATGGGTTGTCCTCTATATCTATCAACAGAGAGTGAGACAGAGGGTGGGTCGAGAGACCAGTCTTTTCCCTTCAAATCAAATGAGAGGTGAGTAGTGTGAATGAAGTGTTGCACGCACGGGATGGGCCTCTCAAAGCACAAAGCACAATTTGTTTCTGTGCACTGCACCATAAGGCTCCCTTGCCTTCCTTCTTGCACCGTATGCCAGCACAGGGCGGGATGCACTGTTGCACCATCAAATGCGCACAAGGCATACAACATTTGCACAAGTGATTGTGAGGATTACATCAATGGGTTTCAGGAAAAGGCTGCCCTCCTGTATCTATCAACAGAGAGTGAGACAGAGGGTGGGTTGAGTTTGACTGGAGTTTCTTCAATCAATTACCGAGAGGTGAGATTGAGGGACGTTACGACACTTGGAGTCAGGTATGTTCCCGTTTCCCTATGCACCCACGGGATGGGTCTTTACCGTCAACACAAAACACATCGCCCTGTTCTGTACACTGCACTGTAAGGCTCCCTTGCCTTTCTCCTTGCACTTATGCCAGACGGGTTGGACGCACTAATGCACCATCAACTGTGCACCCTAGCATACTCCTTCTGCACCATTTCCCCCCTTGTTGATTCCTCAACCGGGTATGAGATATGGGTCTTAATCCTTATTCTTCAAGAGATATTAGTCATGGGGCGAGTGACTGTTCTTTCATTTCAATTGAGTGATTGTGAGTTGAGTGTAGTATCCCTCATCATCGACGAATTTCCTGCGATTCCTTCCATCAGCTACCTCCCTGGGTGCTGCCGCGTGGTCCCTGCCATGACGAACGTGTGCCGAGAAGATGCCTTGGTCCCTCCAGCGCCGACAACCACACTGGACGTACCGTGGACATTCAACCTTGATTCTTGACGAAACGGGCCAAGTTTTTCTAACCCTACAACTTCTGTTTCTTAGTGATGTTTATGTTTTAAGTGTGGGGAAGTTAGTGGATGGTCTGTGGCGTGGTCCTAGGTCCCTGTTGTTTGGTTAACCCTATCCGTTAAGGTCTTAAGTGTGGGGACGCGTCCCTGCGCGTCTACATTGCATACCCATCTGCATATGCCTTATCTTGCTCATGCATGTATGCCATGACTTGTTTTTACCCTCATGGGGTCCCTTCCCACCCACCCGGTTATGTTCCACCCACCCTTGGGGCTATTCCCTTGCAGTTTTCCTTCATTCCTTGATTTTGAGGTCCTGCCATGTGAATGCGTCCTACGTTCACCGAAGTCCAAATCCAACCTTATAGCCCTGTTTCCCCCATTGAATTGATCATTTTTCCTTTTTACCTACCCCTGTTCCGGTGCACGATTTTCGAGTTATTAATTTTTGAAACATTTTGCGCAATTTCGCTGGTTTTCCATGTGAACGCGCTTTTCTTGCTTCGAAACCGTGATCTGATGTCATAGCCCTGACCAACGCTTTTCCCCTGATATTTTTCCTTTTTATTCCGCATCATTTCGATACATGGTTTGTCCGTTATTAATTTTCCGGGTTTTTAAGACTTTTTCGTGCGTATTTTTGACATCTTTCCATGTGAACCTGCCCTATTTGCATCGGAATTCCAATTTGATTTGACAGCCGTGTCCCCTGTGCCTTCCCCTACCTTTTTCCTTTTTCCTCCACCCTTTTTCGACTTTTGGATTTTTACTTATTAATTTTTAAATGACTTTTCGGGAGTATTTTTGGAGTTTTTCACATGTGAACCCCTCCTATTCCCGCCGGAACTGCGGTTTAACATGATAACCCTGTGCCACTCCTTTCTGTGGACATTTTTCCTTCTTACTGCATGTTATTCCGGTAAACGGTTCGTCCGATATTAATTTCTGATCCCATTTTCGGGTTCACTTTTTGGGTTTTTCCCATGTGAACGCGTCTTCTCTCAGTCGGGATTATGTTTTGACATGATAGGATCGTTGGGCACATCTTTCTGCACAGTTTTCCTTTTTTCTGCACTTCATTCCGATGCACGGATCTTTCGATATTAATTTTTAAATTGCGTTTTTTGTTCGTTTTTTGTGTTTTTTGCACGTGGCCGCCCTTTACCCCTCCCGGAACCCCCGTCCCATATTTTTCTTGTTTCCCCCCTGTCGTCCTGCCCACTTTTCGTTTTTACGATATTTCGTTTTGACGTCCGGATTGGGAGTTATTAATTTTTCTTTCTTTTTACGTTTTTTTCTCGCGCTCGTTTTGCGCGTGAACGCGCCTTTTTTCGATTTTACGAATCTCCACGCGCCTCGGTCGTGTCCGCGTAACCCGTACCGTCTTCCTCACGCCATTTCAATCCCGTCACGGCAAATTTTTTTACCCCGCCCCGCGCACGAGCGCGGGACGGGGGTATCTGCCTTTGTCCCCATCCCATGGCCCCCCATGGGCACCCACCCTTTCCCTCCCACCCCTTCCCCCCCAACTGCCCCCCCATGGGCACCCACCCTTTCCCCCCCACCCCTTCCCCCCAACTGCCCATCCCTTCCCTAACGGCCTTTCTTTCTCTCTTTCTCTTTCTTTCTCTCTCTCTCTTTCTTTCTCTCTTTCCTCCTGCGTCCTCTACCTCCCTGCCATCTCCAACCTCCTCCCCCGACCTCCTCCTCCTTCTTCTGCTCTCCTTCTTCTCCCTCCCCCCACTCCTTCGTTTCCTCCTCCCTGCGCCCTCTTCTTCTTCCCCAGCCCCCCAGCGACTCCCTCTTCCACCGCCCCGCCCCGCAGCACCGGCTCCCTCTTCCACTGCCCCGCCCCCCAGTGGCTCTCCCTCTTCCACCGCCCAGCCCCCCAGCGGCTCCCTCTTCCACTGCCCCGCCCACTGCCCCGCCCCCCAGCGGCTCCCTCTTCCACCGCCCCGCCCCGCAGCACCGGCTCCCTCTTCCACTGCCCCGCCCCCCAGTGGCTCTCCCTCTTCCACCGCCCAGCCCCCCAGCGGCTCCCTCTTCCACTGCCCCGCCCCCCAGTGGCTCTCCCTCTTCCACCGCCCCAGCCCCCCAGCGGCTCCCTCTTCCACCGCGCCCCTCCCCAGCGACTCCTCTCCCTCCTCCACCTCCGTCGCTCCAGCGACCACCTCCTCCTTCTCCTTCCCTTCCTCCACCGCCTCCTCCCCCTCTGCCACCTCCTCCCACCCTTTCACCTGCCCCAGGTTAGACTCTAACTTAGATTAGTTAACACTAACCTAAGTTAGATTAAACACTAACCTAAGTCAACCTTTAACCTACCTTAGGTTAATAAATCACTTAACTAGACTTAGGTTAAAAACTAACTTAACTAGGGTTAGGTTAACTCTAACCTAACTATAGTTAGTCCACTAACCTACCTCAGGTTAGTCTTTCCCCCCACTAACCTCCCTAGGTTAGTTAGTCTCACCTAGGTTAGTTAGAACTTACCTAGACTAACTTAACTAACCTAGACTGATCCCAGACTAACCTAATTGACTTAGTCCACCCTAGACTTAGGTAGACTAACCTAATCAACCTTGACTACCTTACCTAGACTTAGGTAGACTAACCTGACTTATTCTACTAACCAGACTTAATTGACTTATGTTTAATTGACTTATGTGATTAATGTGATTTAGGTGACTTAATTAATCACTACATTAATTTTTCCATAAAAAAATTTCAAAAAAAATTCTAAAAATTCCTTTTGCCTTTTGTCAATTTTTGGAAATTTGTCTGCTGGAAATTGCCTACCCTATAATTTCTGAAAATTCCACATTTCCTAAATTTACCCTTAAAATTGCCAATAAATATAGAAAATTCATTTAAAAAATTGTAAAAAATTCTAAAAACATTCTAAAAAATTTTCCTCACCTCCCTTGCTCATTTTCCATTTATTCAAACATAAATAATCACAACTAAAAATAAAAAAATAAATAAAAGTAAAAAACCAACACAAACCAACTTAACACATCTGCTAAGGTGTTGTCATTGTTGTTTCACCAGTGTTCTTTACTTTTCCTTTACTGGAATTCTTCCGTGCGCATTCTTGCATTACATACACACCCCTTCCAGGTATTTATTTTATGTGCTTTATTTATTTTTATTTTCCCCCTTAATCACAAATTAATTGTTAAAATGAATTCTTTAATTCACCCACCGTTTCCACGCGCATTCGTGCTAAATACACATTTTTTTTAATTAAAAAAGAACCAGCCGTTCACTTAGCACGCGCTACGTGCGCTAAAGAGGCACTTTAAATTTTTAATTAAAAAAGAACCAGCCGTCACATGAGCACGCGCTGGCAAAAAAGCGCTCCACATCACCTTAAATTATAATCAATGAATTGCATTTAGAGACCCAGTCGGGAATCGAATAACTGCACCGCTAAACCTAATAATTGGTAATTAAATTTATAATAAGGAACCGCCGTTTTCTTATTAAGGTTTATCACCTAATAAAAATTCACCCATTTTTAATCATTGATTAAAATCAACCCTTCATTAAATTAATTCCCCCCTCACTGCACTTAATTCCCCTTTTTAATGAAGCGTTTCGTGGGATGGGTTTACGCAGTCATTAGCGTTATTTTCTATGGTCCAGTCTTGGTTTATCATAGATGTCGTATTGATATGTGTCGGATATGGTATGGTTTTGGTTTCCTGTCTTAGTTACGGTTACGGGTACGGTATGTAGTTTTTTTCTTTTGTTGCCTGATACGGGGTTCAGGGTGTTTGTCTGATGCATCGCATGAAGCTTTCAGTCGCATTTGTCTCGAGGTCATGTCAAAATTTTTCTAGGATGTGGTTTGCTTGGGGTTAGTAGGTCGTGTCACGTTTTTATTGGTAATTCTCTTATCCTTGGTTTTTGTCTGTTGCTTTGCAGACATTCTCTTTGATTGTCTGTGTTTGTGGTGTGTGTGTAACCATCTGAATGGCGCCTTCTCATGCTCCTCCCCCTATCCAGTACGTCCCACTAGTTAGTAGGGATTACTCGTCCCTACTTACTTTTGAGCCCCTCACGAAGGCAGGACTTGCTGCTTTTGTGGCCACTCCTTTTCCATTACTTCCAGAGGATCCGTCCGTATGTGATGAGTTCCTGGCCTCTTACAGCAAGAAGACAGGCGTAGTCCAAGGCATGTCTATGACATTGACGTCTCGAGGCTTCGGGAAGGCTCTATCTTTACCCTTCAAAGGAGAACCTTTTGTGACCACTCGTCAGCTCTTCTCTAATGAAGAGATTCTCAAGCTGTTGCAGAAGCAGACAAGGGAAGTCCTTGATGTTAAGAAGGTGATAAACTCTTCAGGAGTTTCTTTTTCTATGATCACTAATCCTGTATGGAAGACGATGTGTCAGTTCCTTCAGGACAGGTTCATGCCTGCCAAAACGCCATCCCACTATTTGTCCAAAGAGCTTTTCACAGCTTCCAGGATGGTGCTAAAAGGAGTTGCCATTGATTGGAGCACTTACCTCCTTACTAAAATGGATCAGCATTTTGTTAAAGTCACCAGGGGTAATGTTACCAATGTTACCTACGGATCATATTTGTCTGCCTTCTTGACCTATTCAGGTTTACAGAAGACTGTACCTCCACCTCCTCCATCAGATCCAGTACCTCCTCCTCCACCTTCAGAAGAGTCAGCACCTATTGACATTGAGGATGATGATTCTCCGCCTCCCCTGGTCATACAACGCAAACGCTTGAAGAGGGTAGTGGACAAAGCCCCTGCTGTACTTCCCTCAGTGCCTATCCCTGCTACTTCTGGTAGTGAACTCCCTGGGTATCTCACTTGCAATAACCTGTTCAGAGCACATCGAGAAGGCTCCTTGGAGATCTCAGTTCCTTCCCTGAACAATCTCGTTTCAGGAGATGCCATTCCTTTCCTCTGCAAGGATATTCAAAGTTCCATTGAGTTGTCAGTGACAGCCTGTGTTCAACAGCTGTACGCATCTTTCTATGAAGAGCTCATGCAGTCCAAAGACCAGTTGCATAAGGCAACATCTGAGTTAGCTTCTGCTAAGGATACCCTAGCAGATCTATTTAAGCAAATGGAACAGCAAACCCAACTGTTTGCCATTCAAAGCGATGAGATTTCTTCATTAAAGATCCAGTTATTCGAGGCTCAGTCACAGGTTACTAGCCTTTCAGCAGAGAAGGAGAGGATGTCCAGCGAAGTGAAAGAATTCCAAGTTCTTTTAGATGACAAGCTTTTAGCTTTACAGACTGCTCATGACACAGTGGCAGACCAAGCCTCCCAAATCCAGCAGTTGCAAGATCAGCTTGCAAAGTCCCGCTCTGTTCCTCCAAGCCCTCCTGTTTCATTAATTCCTTCTCTTTCACAGCAGGATTTGGCTGCCCTACAGAGACAGGCTACTTTGTGCCCTCTATTCCAAGACAAAGTGGAAAGATTGCAGTCCAGAATGGACTTGTTATGGTCTACCTTTGAACAATTTCAGGACTTTGTCCTACCAGACCATTCTTTCTTTGTCCACTACCACTTACAGAAGTTGGTCTTCTACATGAAGCTTTCCACGATGGATTTACCTTTTCCAGAGGATGGCTGGAGTGGGGCTTGGTCTGCTGAGTTGTTGACAGAGGTAGTCAGAATGGTCTTTGAAGATTCTGTCACGCCAGACACCATGTTGATGTCATACATGTATCTCCGAGGAGATTTGTTAATCCCAGATGAAGTAGATATGGCATGGTATGTGGGGGATGTGGTCTTACAGGCTGTTCTATATGTCAATCATTTGGAGTTGCGCATAGCTGATATGTTTCAGAGTTATTCCTCCAAAGTAGCTGATTGTCAGGATAGTTCGTGGCATCCCATGATTGATTCGGTGGTCCTCAATCAAAGACAAAATACAGCTCCTACCTTTGTCCAGAGTACTAACCAATTGAGGATGGATCTCTTAACCTATCTTTCCAAACATACTCCTAAAAACTTTGTAGATGAATCCTTATCTATGGATCGATTCCGACAGCATCAATCTTTTAAGAGGGATCATCTTCATTGATGCCTTTCCAATGTATAGTGAAAGCTTTTTAATGAACAACTCTCTTTTTGAAGAAGTCATTCAGATGGTTGTGTTGTGTATTAGTGTTTGTGTTGTGAGTTCATGTATGTCAAACGAACGTGGTGGTTTCCTATTGGATTTTGTGTACGAGCTATGTTTTGGAGATTTGTAGAGATGGGGTCGTGGTTGGAGAGTTGAAGCTGATGCTGAAGAAGAAGAAGAAAACTCTTATATCCTTTACAAATTTGTTGTGATTTTTAGTTTGATAAGAGGTGTTAATGTATAAAGGGTTTTCCTTTCTTTGTATTTTTATATCAGAAACAGGTTATAAGATGGGGTCGTGTTGGATGGATTCTTTTTGCAAAGATATTGAAGATCACAATGAAGCTTTTTCTTAAACTTGTATTTCCTTTTTCCTGGGTCGCGAGGACGCTTCCTTATTAAGTGTGGGGATATGTTGAGTGTTGAAATGACTTGTTTTTTGGCTGATTTTTGTTGTTTTTGAGAGCTGAATGGTTGATTTTATGGGATGATTGGTTGATTTAGAAGTGGATTGAGAGTGTTTTGGATGATATTGATTGTGTTTTGGAAGATCATGATGCTTGTTGGTGGTTCTATGATATTCTGATAGGTTCTGAATGGTTCTGTATACCTTCTGTTTTGTTCTGTTTTGGTTTGTTTTGTTCTGATTGTCTTCTGTAAGGAGGGATGAAGTATTGATTGATGAAGAATGAGATCTTGAGAAAGCTTATTGAATGGTTTGTGAGAGTTTTGAAATGGGTTGAGAATGAGTTATGAGGTTTTGATGACCTTTTGTAACCTTCTGTAGGTCTTCTGTAGAGCTTCTGTTCTGTTCTGTTTCTGTTCTGTTCTGTACTGTTTCTGTTCTGGTACTGTTCTGTAGACTGTTCTGTATGCTTCTGTAAGTGTTCTGTGGAATGTATGTGTGACTTCTGGGAAAGTTTTCTAGCCTTGGAAAGAGGTGAATACAAGTGCAAAAGAGTTGAAAGAAGTGGAAGAAGTAGCTGTTGAAGACTCAAGAGAAGACTAGAGTGAAGTGACAGTAGTGAGGTGTGAAAGGACACTGTAGTGGCTCTGGTGACCCTTCATATCAGACATACCTCTTGGGAGGGGTATCCACGACCTAAGAGTGATTATTGAGAGTGATTTTGAGAGATTGTAGTGAGGATATGATGTATTATTGATGGAGAGAGAGAGAGAGAGTCAGAGATAGCCAATTCTACTCAAACAGAGTGATTGTATATGAGAGATTGAGAGAGAAGACTATGAAGATATTGAAGATGAATACTATGTGATGTATTTCCATTCAAAGATGGTGTACTTCTTTGCTTTCTTTGTTCCATTGATGGATTTTGTGAAGATGTTGAAGAATATGGTTGATTCTATTAAAAACCGTGGGAGATCTACATGATGCTGCATGAAGATTTGTTGTGCCTGGTGTTCTTTTCTTCATTGTGACAATATGAAACATGATAAACAAGCTTGTTGATGTTACAAGATAGATTTTCTTGCAAGAGAATTCCCTTTTCCTTGGTGTTCCTCTCGGGGCTCCAGCAAGGGTTCACAGCATGTTGGTATTTGAGGACTCAGAGGAGGACCCTAAAGATACACATGCTTTTATGATGGGTACTGAAATAGATGATGCTGATGAAGAGTTTGCTCAAGAAGAGTTCTTTGACCCTGTTGACTCTTTTCCTTTTGACCCCAGTGGCCATTTATCACGGGATATGGGTAGAAAGATCGAACCACATGTTGAAACACATGCTGCCACTGCTTATACCATATCAATGGATGCTTGGACATGATCTAGAAGCCCTAATACATTGCGTATTAAGGGCCAAATTCATGGGAAGGATATGGTTATACTCGTGGATAGTGGTAGCACTCATAGTTTTATTAACATAGCAGTCATGGATAGGCTGAAGTGTTTTCCCATTGATTTACAGTAGCCATTGAAGATGCAAGTTGCCAATGGGGATGAAGAAATTAGCACACAAGTATGACATGCTGTTCATATTCAGCTTGCTGAAAATTTTGGACAACAATTGGATTTAATTGCATTAGAAATGGGGCCTATAGATGTTGTCTTGGGTTGTGATTGGCTGAAAACTCTGGGCACTATAACCATGGAATTTTCCTTGCTGTATATGGAGTTTGTCAGTGCGGGACAGCTCATTCACTTGCAGGGAATTCAAAATGATAGTGAATTTCAGCTCATTACCAGTAAACAACTCAAGAAAGAGTTCAAGAAACGGTCCCAAATCTTTGTATTGCAGTTAAATAAAGAAAATTCAAATCAGTCCACTAAAATAGTAAAGAATTTAGTAGTGAAAACTCTTTTAGAAGAGTACAATGACCTCTTCCAAGTACCTACATCACTACCCCCTAATAGGGTGGTTGATCATCCCATAGATCTGGAGCCTCAGTCAAAGCCTGTGAACAAGCCACCTTACAGATTGTCTAGGTGCGAAAGAGAAGAAGTTGCCAGACAAGTCAAAGAATTACTGGACATGGGATTCATTGAGCCCAGTTCTTCACGGTATGCTTCCCCTGTGTTATTGGTCAAAAAGAAGGATGCACCTTTCAGGATGTGCATAGACTAGAGGGATCTTAATAAGATCACCGTGAAGAACAGGTACCCTATTCCACGCATAGATTACTTATTGGATGAGCTCAAGGGGGCTAAGTACTTTACGAAGATAGATTTGAGGTCAGGCTATCACCAAATCCGCATGAGGGCAAGGGATGAGGTCAAAATAGCATTTCGGACTGATTGGGGGCTTTATCATTTCTTGGTCATGCCTTTTGGGTTAACTAATGCACTAGCCACCTTTCAGAGCTTAATGAGCAAAATACTTTAGCCCTTTCTTTTCAGATTTGTGTTGGTCTTCTTTGATGACATCCTCATCTATAGTAGATCACTAAAGGATCACCTTTGGCACATGAGGTAGGTGTTTGATGTATTGAGGCAGCATAGGCTCTTTGCTAAGGAGACAAAATGTTCTTTCATGCAGATGGAGGTGAAATACTTGGAACACATCATTAGTGAAGATGGAATTAGGGCTGATCCTAAGAAAGTGCAGTGTATAAAAGACTGGCCCACACCTGCAAATACCACTTCACTTAGAGGATTTCTTGGTCTCTCATAATTCTATCGCAGATTCATTAGGCATTATGCCACTATTCCAGCTCTCTTGACATATAGGCTTAATAAAGAAGCCTTTTTCTGGGATGCCATAGCTGATAAGAGCTTTAATCAGCTCAAAGAATTGCTTACTTCAGCGCCCATCTTGGTTTGCCCAGATTTTTTGAAAGAATTCACCATTCAGTGTGATGCCAGTGGCAGAGGCATAGGGGCTGTATTGTTACAAGAGCATGGGGTTATAGCATTTGAGAGCCGCAAACTTGCTGAAAATGAGATGACCATGAATGTATATGACCAAGAAATGCTGGCCATCCTTCATGCCATTAAGAAATGGCACCACTACTTGTATGGCAGCAGATTTAGGGTCAAGAGTGACCATAGGGTCCTCAAATACTTCCTCTCTCAGTCTAATAATATCCCCAAACAACGCAGATGGGTAGCTACATTTCAGAACTATGACTTTGACATTACACATACACGGGGAAAAGACAATGTAGTTGCTGATTCCTTATCAAGAATGTGGGCTTGTAAAGTTTCAGCCATTATGGAAATTCATAGTGATTGGATAGAAGAGCTTCAGGAGGCCTATTTGTTAGATGCTGATTTCAGCCACATTTTCCAGAAATTACAGCAAGGGCATGTAGAAGAAAACTTTCCATATTAGCTTAAGAATGGTCTCTTATGGTTTCAGGGTAGGATTGCCATCTCATACACTCACCCATTCAAGCAAAAGATCATGCAAGAGATGCATTCTTCACCTACAGCTGGTCACTTGGGCATTTGTAAAAATTATGACAAATTTGCTAAAAGCTTTCATTGGAAGGGCCTATGGAAGGATGTAAAAGATTTTGTCTTGAGCTATGTGCCATGTCAACAAAACAAAGACAACACCTTAAAACTAGTTGGTTTACTGCAGCCATTGCTCATGCCCGAAGGCAAATGGACACACATAACTATGGACTTCATAACCGGCCTACCGGTAACCAAGAAGGGGTGAAACAACATCTATGTAGTTGTGGACAGACTCACCAAGGCAGCCCATTTTATTCCTACAAAGATTCAATATAATGGTTCTCAAGTAGCTAGCCAATTCATGGAACATGTTTTCAAATTACATGGCTTACTATAGGTCATTGTGCATGACCGGGATGCTGATTCATGAGCAATTTTTGGCAGGCAGTTTTCAGCTCTATGGGCACTCAGTTAGCCCCTTCCACTGCTTACCATCCACAGACTGATGGCCAAACAGAGAGGGTTAACAAGTGGCTGGAAACTTACTTGAGGCATTTCTGTTATGATGTGCAAAATACTTGGGACTCATGGCTGCATCTGTCTGAGTTTGTCTATAACAACTCTATACACTCTAGCATTGGAATTTCACCATTCGAGGCATTGCATGGCTATAAGGTGCCCCTCCCCACAGTTATCTTCAATGATAAAATAAACCCATAAAGCAAGGAGGAATTGGATAAAATGTAGGCCTTACTTCAGCTGTGCAAAGTTAACTTGAAGAAAGCTTAGGATCAAATGAAGCTTTATGCTGATGACAAAAGAAGGGATGTTGAATTCCAAGAAGGGGATTTGGTGCTTTTGAAGGTGCGCAAGTCCAGATATGCCACCCTTAAGGATGGGTCCAGCAATAAGTTGGCACACAGGTTCTATGGGCCATATCAGATTATCAAAAGAGTGGGAGACTTGGCATATCAGTTAGCACTGCCACCATCCACGAAAATTCATAATGTCTTCCATGTGAGCCAATTGAAGCCCTTCATTGGATCATGAGTGGATTATGTTGAGGAGTTACCACCAATAGATGAAGAAGGCACCATTCAATAATGTCTTCCATGTGAGCCAATTGAAGCCCTTCATTGGATCATGAGTGGATTATGTTGAGGAGTTACCACCAATAGATGAAGAAGGCACCATTCAATACATACCCGAGCAAATCATTTGACAAAGGGAAAAGAAGCTTCGCTCTCGCTCCATCATGGAATACTTGATTAAGTGGCAAGGTTTACCACTTGAGGAAGCTTCTTGGAGGCCAGCTTCAGTTTTGGAAGAGTTCCCATACCTATTAGAAGCAGATTTGGCTGAGATCTAGCTAACTATGGCCATGTTTTCTCTCAAAATGATTGCAAACAACTCTCTGTTTCAAAGTAGATTTTACTTTGCACTATGGACAGCAACGGATATCATACATGGCTGAAAGTACTCCTCAAGAGCTCCACTTTGATATATGGCCCACCCCGATCGGAGTCTCCTACAGAAAGTTATGACATATTTACTACAGCATGGTCCTGTAGTAAACAGCTTGCTATCCACTATCTGTAACTCACATTCACTCAAGATACTTGGATCAAATTTCATTTTAATAATTCCCCAATAAGACCCATGTAATGTACATACCCCAATGACCCGACATACGTAATAATACCTCTTCATTCATTTGTATACCCTTGTAATAATGCAGCAGAGTAGTACTCTGATCTGCTTCTACCAAGTTAGCATAAGTGCCCAAATTGTTTTTGAGGGCAAAAACCTTCGGGTGGGGATGGAATGTAAGAGAGGGGGATTTAATAATGGGGAAATACTAGCTACACTGGCTAGTATATAAGGTGTTAGGGACTTGATTTTTCATCATCAGATTTTAATACAAGTCTCCTTTTATCTTCATCTCCTTCTCCAAGCTCTCATGGCTTCTTTCTCTCTCTTTCTGTCTTTCTCTCTCCTCGTCACTCTCTTCCTACAGTCTTTCTCTCTCTTCTGCACCCTCTCTCTCTCCTCTCATTCTCTCTCTCCTGCCTCCTTCATTATAGAATCATGTAGCTGCTTCATAATGTGAAACCTTACGTGGATTAAATGGGGGGTCAAACGAACTCCAATCGACAAACTGAAACATGCGTTGGGTTCTTGGTATCGAACTCCATCTAGGAAAAATCCAGCTCATCGATCCACAACCGTTTCATTTTGCATGAAAAATTGGTCTTTGACGACCTCCCAAAGTATTTTCCACTTCAATAATTGACTTAAAAATTTGCTCTCCTAAAACACACCCGACATATTGATATTTATTCTACAAGTAACAAGTACAAATATTAATTAATAAATTGGTGTAAAAAATAAAAATGCAAAATAAAGCAATATTAATTACTTGGAGAGAGAGAGAGAGAGAGAGAGTGTGTGTGTGTGTGTGTGTGCCATGTGTTGTCAATGTGGATCACAGTGATAAACATGGTGAGATCTCATGGTGCTAGTGTTGGCACTAAAGTACGATGCAAAGGACAATCTAGTGGGTGATACAATGGTTAGCGCAGACGTCCATGTGATATGTGTGTGTGTGTGTGTGTGTGTGTGTGTGTTTTTGGGGGGGGGGAGGTGTCTCCTTCTAGGGAGTTGAAAATTTGCCCCCAAATTATTACTAATCAATTAATATTTAAATAATTAATAACTAGATGCTTGATGAATTAATATTAGTATAAGTAACAATAATTAATTAGATTCTAGATACTTATATTAAGTAATTAATACTAATTAATAAGTGAGACAAATTTCTTTACCTTGAGAAGGGGGTGTCAATGGGTTGCTAATCAATTTATATTATTTAATTTAAAATACAAAAATAATTATTTAATATTAATCAATTAATATTTAAGAGATTAGTAACTAGTTAATTAGTGAATTAATATTACTATCAATGAATATTAATTAATTATATTTTAGATAATTAACTCATTAATACTAATATAAATTAATTGAAGAGACAAATGTTTTTGCCTCGAGAAGGGGACGTTAATGTCCTCTTCTTAGGGTAAAGATTTTTGCCTCCCAATGATTGATTAATTAATTAATATTAACTAGAGAATACTAACTAATTACTACTAAATAAGTAATTGTAGATCAAATCAATATTAATTAATTAAATATTGAATTAATATTATTTAATTAATTTTATACATTTAATATTTATTAATAGTTAATACTTAATATTAATTAGTGCTAGTATAATTAATATTAATATAAACTACTTTGTAGATATGAATATTGATTAAGTAACCAATTAGTCAATACTTTTTAATTAATAAGTAGTAATTAGTTATATAAAACTATTAAATAATTAGAAGTATTAAATAAATTAAAGTATTATTTTTAAATCTATTAATTCATTATAAATATAATTTTCACACATATACTTTCAACTAATTAATTAGCCTAATTACAATGATAATTATAGTTCTAGTTAAATAGAAGTAACTGTAATTCTAATTCATTTAGTACAAATTAGATCTAACTACTAATAGTAACAATAATTAAGAAATTAGTATTTTAGTTAGTAAGGATACTATAATCATTTTTTTGGAACAATGAGAGAGAGAGAGAGAGAGAGAGAGAGAGAGAGAGAGAGAGAGAGAGAGAGAGAGAGAGAGTGTGTGTGTGTGTGTGGTATGTGTGTAACCAATACTCTATCACTTTGTCCAGTTGTATAAGCAAGTATGGGACATTAAATAAGTCGGCGACTTTAGGCTATGTGTGAATGGTCTATAGACCTTAGAGTGTTGTATTCACTTCAATTATGTATGTTATGGAATAATGAAGGAAATGAGATGAGAGCACACTACTCCTCTTTGTTGCTCCAACCCTTCTCTTTATCTCTCTCAACATGGTATCAAAGCCATGAATGGGCTATGTGGTGGATAGCATTTTGGAAGAAGACTTGAAGACTGAAGGTCAAGGGTTCTTGTGAATTGCAAGCAGCCTGCCATTGTTATTTTTTCAAGGTATGTATTGATTCATATGCCTCCATTTCTTCATGAACTTGGTCAAGGCTTGTTTGGGAGCAGTTGAAGGCTCCATTGAGCATATGTAAGCCATCACAAGGGTCTTCTTTATCAGTACATGCTGTAGCACACTCTTGCCAAGTTTGCGTGATGATGCCTGCTGTCAAAATGAATCTCCATGGCTGCTAATCAAGACAATAATTACTACTCAAGTGATCTATAGCTGCATACATACTTCGGAAGGTACTTTAATGATCTGACATGCCAATGCTTGACTTGGAGATGAGATATGAACTAATCTACATGTACACAAACATGGAACAGAGCATGAACTGCTGTAAACAATGAATGTATAGCATACATTGACATTGGAGAGAAGTTGGAGTTCTTGGACATGCTTGGAAGGTCTCATTAGAGGATAGATACGCTCAGGAATACATATGTATTGTGCCATATGCATTTGAGTTGTAAATTCTTGAAGAAAATACTCAGATCTAGAAGCATATGATAGGCTGAAAACTGTCATCAAACTATCAACAACAAGCACTCATTGGTCCTGAAGCATTACATAGCATCAGCTAGCTTTTGTCAAATGTATGACATGGCATATGTCTATTGAATGTCTAGAGGACTAAGATGAGCATTGAATGCTCATGAAAGCTAAAGTCTGAAGCTAGAAACAAATGCATTGATAATATCTTGGCTGGTTACAAACAGGGAATGCATTCTATGACATTGCCTATTGAAGACAGAGTACATATGGTTGTCTGTATGGTCATGTATTGACCCCTACACCTGATAGCACATGCACAAAGTAATTTGAGGAAATTTTGGAGTTAGATAAATATGGTTTGATAGAGTATTAGCTGATTGCAACTTGCAAGCAAGGTATTTGACACATGTACTTGATGTATATGCACTGAACAATGCTCGTATTATCATATATGGACTCCTACATGTACTAGTAGATGTCTGAGAATTTTTTGGAGCACGTATGACATGTATACATCTCATTTTTGGCCTTGAAAGAGTTGCTGGTCATTAACAATTTGTAGATTTCAGATTGCATGTTTGATTGACTGTAGTAAGGTTGCATGATACAGAGTTACAACAACTATATGGTCTATGTGTTGACTAATGTATCTATAGGTTATGCCACATGTTTGTGGATGGTTTTGAGATGTTAATGGACTGAAATACCCTAATTACAATAGACAATTAATTGTAAGAAACTATCATAAATAGTCAAAGACTGTGGTAGGTCAGATAGACTTGTTGGCTTGCAGGAAGTCAGCACTGACTAGCCATTGTCTGTTACAATATGGAAAATGCAAACAGGACCGACAACATAACCTAGATAGTGGGGGGAAATCTTGATAGCAATAATTATGCTATATGGAAGTTTCGCATGGAGAACTTCTTGATAGATAAAGGATACTGGGACTTGGCGACAGGTGTTGAAGCTGAACTTGAAATCCCAGAGAGGAATCCTATAGCTAAGCAAAGACAAGTGCACCGAGCTTGGTTGGAAAGAGCTCATAGGGTGCTACACTAGTTATTTTATGTATCTCAGATGCTATGGTAATGCAAATCATGAACTACAAGTCACCAGTAGATGCATGGAACATGTTGATCAGATATTGTGGCACAACTAACTAGTGCCAGGAAGATACAGTTAAAGCAAAAATTCAACAACATGGAGAGAAAAGGTAAATCTATACATGATTATGTCACAAAGATTAAGACTCTTGCGGATCAACTGGCATCCATTGGCACACAGGTTGAGGATGAAGACATGGTTGCAATGACATTAAATGGTTTGGAATCAAAATATAAGTCATTTGATACTTCCATCTCTGTGCGGGCTAAAATCCCGGATTTCAATGATCTTGTTGCATTTCTCATTCATGAAGAGGTTAAACTGAGATTGCCTATAGGCTCTAGTAGTTCCAAGAGCAAGGATGTTGTCTTTTATTCACATCAACGCGGCCGTGGCAGCCATAGTAGAGGTCAAATGCAGGAGGAGGTGGAAATTTTAGAGGCAAGGGGAGATCTAGCTTTTGAGATAGAGGCTCTTGGCAACAACAGCATCCATCTGACAATCCTAATATGGATAAGGATTGTCACTACTATGGAAAGTACGATCATATTGCTAAGGATTGCTGGAAGAAGTAGGGCAATCAAAAGGGCAAGTAGCATGGACACTATGCATCGTCCAATCAGACAGATGATGCTTCTGATTGAGGATAGACTATTTGCCATGACATATGTGAAAGACAGGGCTGCTGAGAAGTCTACCGAGGATACTGTTTAGTATATTGATTCGGGGGCATCGAATCATATGACACCACGTGGTGACTAGTTTATTGACATGGTTCCTTAGAGGAATGGCTATGTATGCACAGGGAATGGCACGCAACATAGCGTTGAACATAAAGGCAAAGACTTGCCTTTGGTAATCCATGATGGTAAGAAGAAGAACTTAAATGATGTACTACATGTCCCGTCGATTACTAAAAATCTATTGTCTGTGGGCCAGATGACTGAGCAGAATTTGCAGGTTAGGTTTAATAAGCATGGTTGCTTCATTGAGGAGTTTGGTAATGGCTGCAAAATGATTGCTTGTGGTCATAGGAATGGCAGGATGTTTACTCTTGATGCAACTTTGCCACAATTGAAATTAGCCATGTTTGCCCATGGATCTGGCATAGCTAGAGATTTAGAAATATGGCATAAAAGAGTGGGGCATGTTAATCTTCAACGGTTGTAAAATGATGCAAAAAAACAACTTGTTACAAGTCTATCCAAGTTTGCTTACATGGATATTGGTCATGTCTACGATGCTTGTCAGTTTGGTAAATAGTCAAGGTTTCCATTTGTCAAGCATGTAAGAAAAAGTATGTGACCATTGTAGTTGGTTGATTCTGATGTGTGGGGGCTAGCCCATAATGCATCTATGGGAGGCTCTAAGTATTATGTGACATTCATTGATGACTTCAGTCGATATACTTGGGATTATATATTGAAAACAAAGGATGAGGTGTTTTTATTTTTCAACAATTTAAGCAGCAGATTGAAAAGAAATTTGATTTCTATATCTCTTGTGTGAGATATCTGACAGTGGTGGGGAGTATGTGTCAAATGAGTTTGACAGTTTTTTGACTGAAAATAGCATACCTAGGCAACTTACATACAGCTACACTCCACAACAGAATGGGGTAGTTGAACAGAAGAACATGGTCTTAATGGAAGATGCATATGCAATGATGAATGAGAAGAAGATGTTGCTCTATTATTGGACTAAGGCTATTATGACAGCCATGTATATCTTGAACAAGACTCCCGCTGTAGGTATTCATGATATGACACCATTTGAGAAGTTGTATGGCTACAAGCCTGATATCAATCACATGAAACTATTTGGCTACCTTGCTTATGTGCACATCCTTGATGAGAAAAGGAAGAAGCTGGATCTGAAAGCACATAAGGGTGTCCTTATTGGTTATTCGTAGGAGAAGAAGGCATATAAATTCTATGATCCCTCTACTCGAGAGACACTAGTTAGCAAAGATGCTATCTTTGATGAGATGGCCTCTTGTTATGCATCACCAACTACAGTGCCATTGGATATGTCTTCTACACAGGCGTCTACTATTGATTCGCACTAGAGTACTACATTGACAGGTCCTAGTGGTATGATAATATCTCCTTAGACAAGGAGGTTTTGAAGCTCTGGCTCACCACCCAACACATATTGACACTAGTATGTCACTAAGCGAGGGGTATGATATGGTGGACAACAAAGGAAAAGAATAAGCTTTTGATGATAAATCTAGTGTGATGACACCTGGTAGGATGACTTCAAGCAATGACTCAACTGACAATCTAAACAATGAGCTTGGTATTCCGACTGTGTATATGCATGACATTAGGCAGAACATGTATATTATGCCTAATGAGAGAGGGGAATCGAGTAGTGTACCATAGCTTAGATGCTCACAGAGAGTCAGATACCCTGTGGATAGGCTGACTTATAGTGGTTATTCTATGAAGCATTATGCTTTTATGACAAAGGTAACGAAGGTCAAAGAACTTGCTACATATGCTGAAGCGGTGATGGATGAAAATTGGTGCATAGCTATGGATGAGGAAATATTTGCCTTAGCTAAAAATAGAACATGGGATCGTGTGCCACTGCGAGAAGGAAAGAAAACCATTGGCTACAAATGGGTCTACACCAAACACATTAATATATACCACATCAAGTGCAAACTATGGCTACTAATGTTGTAGGGAAATCTTCTTCACAGGATACAGGTCACAGTCACCCCCTAACTTCCAGCTCCTCAAGACTATGCTCTTGTGCACCATGAAGCTAAGCTCTCTAGCTTTGGTACCGTGACAAAAGACAGAAGAGATACAAAAAAATATGGAGCTACCAATAGAGAGAAATGCACTCTCATTTTTTCATTATTCAATCATACTGTGTAATGCATGCAAAGTCTAAGTTACACATGACTGAAGGAACTAGGTTACTAATAGAAGATACTACCTAATTGCATTTGAGTTTAACCAACTCATTTATTACCACACACATCTATCTAGGACTACATCTATCTAACAAAGTTGGTGATTCCCCAAATGTTATGAGAGATCAAAAAGAAAAAGGCTTATGCTTTAAGTGTGGAGATAAAGTACACAATAAACAATGCCTCGAAATTCCGTTACAAGTCAACAAAGGTAAAAGTTCATAGCATGCATATTATGGAGGATTGAAAAAATGATGAGGAGGAATTACATGCCTTGAATGCTGTAGATACCTTACACATGATGAAAATGAGGATTGTGTAGAGGACTTGGATGAAGAACAATTCTATGATTTGGAAGATGGGTTTCCCTTTATGTCAATATTGGGAAATATGGGAATTTCCCATAAGTTTGGGACATGTGCAAGAGCTTTCCAATGATAGGTCATATCATATGGTTTTGAGAAACTTATGGACATGTTATGCGGGTGCCACCTTTTAGTATTCAAAAAATGGGAATTGGGAGATTCCCAAACTCACTAATATTGTGTTCTTTGACCCAGGTGGCTATCCACCTCATGATTTTATTTTAGATGCCTATAGTCCTTCCCCCTAGGAACCAAGTGAAATACTCAATTGATTTAGAACCCCATTCTAAGCCCATGAATTAAGCCACCTTATAGACTCTCCAAGTGTGAGTTACTTGAGATTGAGTTTATTAAATCGAGTTCCTCACCTTATGCATCTCCAGTCTCGCTAGTCAAGAAGAAAGATGGCTCATTTTGCATGTGCATTGACTATAGAGACTTGAATAAGATCGCAGTCAATAATCAATATCCTATCCTAATATTTGTACATGATTGGATGAGTCAAAAGAGGTATTGTATTTCACTAAGATTCGGCTACCATCAGATTTGTATGTGGAAGGGTGATGAGGTAAAAATGGCTTTATCGTTTCCTAGTGATGTGTTTTGGATTAACTAATACCCCTGTTACATTTTAGAGCCTCATGAATAAAAACTTATACCCCTTCCTGTTCAAGTTTGTGCTCATATCCTTTGATGACATTCTTATTTATAGTAGATTGTGAGAGGAGCACTTGGTACATGTCATGTCTTGAGAAAGAATAGGCTATGTGCTAAGGTAAGTAAGTGCATCTTCATGCAGACCTTAATGGAGTACTTAGGGCACATTTTTAGTGAAAATGGCATACACACTGACCCCAAAAAGGTGCAACATGTTAAGGATTGGTCCATAACATCTATCACCACTTCATTACATGGTTTTGTTGGTCTCTCTTCATTTTATAAACATTTCAATCAAACATTATGCTACATCACAGTACCTTTGATGGATTGATTAAAGAATGAATATTTTTTGTGGGATGCTATTGATGATCATAGATTTAACCAATTGAAGGAAATGCTTACTTTAGTCCCCATCCTTGTATACCCTAACTTCTCAAAAGACTTTACCATACAGTTTGATGCTAGTGATAGAGATATCATTGTTATCTTACTACAAGAGCATGGTGTGATTCCTTTTGAGAGTTGTAATCTTGATGAAAAGGAGATATAGATGAACGTTTATGACTAAGAGATGTTGGTCATCCTTCATAATGTTAAGAAATGACACCATTATCTCTATGGTAGCTAGTTTAGAGAGTGAACAACGACCATCGAGTCCTCCAATACTTCTTGACTTAGTCTACTTTGACAACTAAGCAAAGGAGATGGGTGGCAAACTTGCAAAATTATGAGTTTTTGACGTCTCTCACACTAGGGGCAAAGACAATATAGTGGTGGGTATGCAAAGTATCTTCCATTTTAGAGTTGCATTGTGATTGGATTGAGGAGCTTTAAGAGATCTATTTGTTGCATAAAGAATCCAACTGCATATTTCAAAAATTAAAGCATGGGATAATGGATGAAAACTCCCAATATTAGCTCAAAAATTGCATTATATGGTCCCATGGCAAGATTGACATCCTCCACACTTCCCCCTTTATATGAAAGATCATGAAAGATATGCGTTCTTGCCCCACTAATGGTCATTTGGAAGTTTTCAAAAGATATGATAGTATTGCCAAGAGCTTTCACTAGAAAGGCCTATGGAGGGATGAGAAGAATTTTGTGGCAAGTTGTGTCCCATGCCAATAGAATAAGGATAGTATGCATAGACTAGCCGGTCTTTTATACCCCCTGCCTATTCTTGAAGGAAAATGGATACACATTACTATGGGCTTCATTACTAGACTACCCATCACCAAGAAATGATGGAACATTATCTATGCGGTAGTTGATAGACTCACTAAGGCTTCCCACTTTATCTCCACTAAAACTCAGTATATTGCATCTCAGGTGGCCACTCAGTTATGAAGCATGTGTTTAAATTTCATTGGTTACCCCAAGTCATAGTGCATGACATCGATGCTAAGTTTATAAACAACTTTTGGTAGGCGATTTTCACATGTATGGTAAGAGGCCAATTTAGAGATGCACTCTATGGGATTTTGAAGCATTTTTGGCACATTTGTAAGGTTCTTTTAGTTAAAATTGAAGATTTCAAGCTCCAAAGTGGCCATTTATCCAAACTATTCAAGGTGTAAGACATGGAATATTTTAAAGTTAGAGGTTTGGTGGAGTACTAAGTCAAGTCTACAAGGAGTATAAAAGAGTCTAGCCATCAATTGCTCATCATTTTAGGGCATTTGAAGTTCCATTTCATGCTTCAAGTCCTTAATTTATGTGGGAACACGAAAGAGGAACATGCTGTTGGCAAAAAAAGACCCCAAAATCATGAGGGCATGTCCAATTTGAAGGGGCATTTGTGGTAGTATTCAAAGGGGCACTTCTTTTGAATATGTATTCTCATTATGAAGAGAGAAAGAAAGGAAAGAAATGTATAGAAGTTGAAAAACACCTTCATGGACTCCTTATGACGATCTCCTCCTCTCCAATCTACATCATCTAACACTTTTGATTATATATTCGGAGCCTGCTCTCCTTTCTCGTCATAATGAGACCATTTATGTGAGTTTTTTTGAAGAAATGAGAAATAAAATTTTTTAATATTTATCTCATGGTAGAAATTTAGTATTTCTCTCCCCTCCCTTCCCACACACATAATTCCAATTCTTATGAGAGAAGGGAGATGAGGAGCACGAGGGTGAGATATGGAAGCAATGCGACGAAGGATGATTATGAGGTGGTGCTAGAGCATTGTGGAGTCTTATCAACTGTGTTAATAGCCATTGAAGGCATCAATGGAATTGTATGCATATGAGGCAACAAGCATGTCATGGCATATAAGAAATATTCGCGTAAGTTTAATAAAATTCATAGCAAATGGAATGGGCAATGAAGGATAATGCCAAGAAAACAGCTAGCTTTATTTTGGAATAGATTGTTTGCCATTTTGGTCCACCTAAGAAGCTTGTGCCTAACCATAGCACACATTTTTGGGATAAAGTGATTGAGGCTTTGACAAAAAATTTGAAGATTAAACATGATAAAACCACGCCTTACAACTTCCAAGCTAATGGGCAAGTAGAGAGTACCAATAAGCAGCTTGTGAGGATTTTATCCAAGACTATATTTGAAGGTAAGCATGATTGGGATAATAACTTATATATGTAATTGATGATAGTTTTCTTTTCCTCAATGTAGCTTAGTTTAGTGTTTATTTCTTGGTAGAACACCTTGTGACATCTTCCATCTGCCATTTAGGTAATCTAGATATATTTGTGGGGGGTCTATTATAGGTGAATAGATGGTGGAACACCTATGCCATGATCTATAACTATTCTTCTCGTGCCCTTGCCAGTAGCACTTCTTCACTCTAACAACAAGGTCCTTCCATCTCACTAAAATACTTGAACTAGCCTTGGCTCTCACATATGTTTCTAACTTTTTCTTTATACCCAATCTTTTTCCAACTTCCTGCAGGTTGCGTTCTTACATGTTTTCATGGGCCTCCCATTGTTCTCCTCTTTGACAGAGTACTTGAGCTTGAATTCTTTCTTTTTTGGATTATATTGACTAATGGTGGTTATATCACATGTTGTAACATGTATGCCACAGTTGGTAGCTTTGATGTAAGCACCCAATTCATGTAGCTTTGATATAAGCACCTAATTCACATCTTTCCACTGAATCTCTAAGTAACTAGTAGTGGTATACTAGCCTCTCTATACTATTAAGGGAGCTGAATTAAAAATCCCCATCTCATACATTTGAACTTGAAGTGTTATTACAAAGTTGAAAGGGAAGCGGAACCCAGGAGGAAGAAGCTTGGCAGTGAGAGCTATGGCGGATGGAGAGCAAGAGCAAGAGAGAGAGTGAAACTCAAAGTGGGAACTCCAACAACCACAATGTGTGGTCGGGCCTTCATTGATTTAAGTTGTCACTAAAAGAATAAAGAATAAGTGACTGTGATGGGCGCCTACCACCTACAGTGTGTAGTGGCGAGTACTGCCAGTGTAGTAATACATGGGCGGCTAGGCAGAGGTGCCTTTACCCCCAACAACCTCCCACTTGAAGGTGAATCTGCCCCAATGAGAGAGAAAAAGAAAAGATAGGACAACATGTAACATGTACAACAGGATGAGGAAAAAGACGTCATCTCATCCAACGCCCATCAATCTTCTGAGGAAGGCAAAGCACTCTGTAGTGAGGCTCTTCATGAGCAAGCCTGCATGATTCTGCTCAGTCGGAATCTTGACAAGGTCAACACACCTATCCTCAACGACCTCGCGAATGAAGTGATACCTCACCTCAATATGTTTCATCTTCGCATAGAAGACCGGATTTTTGGCCAACTAAATGGCATTCATAGAATCCCAATGCAGTATAGGCATAGCATCTGTCATACCAAGGTTTGGAATCAAACGGCCTAACCAGATAGCCTCCTTGCAAGCCTCTGTTTGGCTGCAATATACTCGGTCTTTGTAGTAGAAAGTGACGTACACTTCTACGCCCTCGACATCCAAGAGATAGCTCCTCTAGCATAAGTAAACACATAGCCAGAAGTGGACTTCCTACTATCTGCATGTCCTACATAATCAGAGTCAATGTACCCCGCGATCAACTCCTGTATGTTGAGATGACAAGCTCAACACATGTGGACATTAATGATGGACCGCCTGGTTAGATGGGTCCACATGTCTACAATTAGTATGTCGGTGGTCATTATGACTCTCACATGGCCACTAACTCATTACTTATTATATTCAGGTTGTTACACCTATTTACAGCTGGCATAGTTATAGCACGAGTCGACTAGTGTAGTCGGTTATGCATTGTTTGACTTAGTAGGCCACTTTCCTTTATGTTGTATCTTATCTATACTTTGTGTACATTGTAAAGTGTGTGGAAAAAGAAGAAGAAATCAACAAGAAAACGTTTTTGGCCTCCATCTCTCTTCTTGTCTCTTGAGTGAGCTTCTCATTGTGCATTCTGTGTGTGTTCGACGCAACATCTTAAGCAAGTCCCCCCAGCACGTGATTCTTGACATGGTATCAGAGCGGTGCCATTGAGAGAGGCTGATTTCAAAGGCTGAAGTGAAGGAGAAGAAGCAAGGTTCGAGCAAGCAAGCCGGGGTAAGAAGCTCTCCCATCGTTCCACTCTTTCTCTTGGATAGTGCTTGTGGAGGCACCGGAAGCAGGGCAGAGCAAAAATCTCAGATTGCAGTGAGATTTGGTGTGCGCGATGAGCATTTTGTATTCTGCAGATACGCCCTTTAGGCCTCACCCGAGCAGTTATTTTGGGCATTTGAGGCCGTTTCAAGCCCCGTTTTAGAGCCCAAGGTTGCGGACAATAGTTTTAGGGTACATTGTGATTTCGGATGTTTTGACCGAAAGTGGGTGCACAGGTTACAGATTGCAAATCTGTAATTCTTGAGGTGTTTGCAAGAAGCAAACATAAGGTTTATCTGCAAACAGGTTGCAAATTACATATATTGTTAAGCACACAGTGAAAAAGGCTATTTGGTGTATTGCTGTGCACTACATGTCAAGGGATATAGAAGATTTGCTTGTTATTTGGTATTAGTTTTGTGATAATGGCAGAGAATAGTGGAAGTCCCATCATTGAGAAGCTTGACAAGAACAACTACCATTTATGGAAGTTCCGTGTCACAAACTTCCTTATTGGAAAAGGCCTCTACGAGTTTGTTTCAAGTGAAGAAAAGGAGCCGGAGGTGAGTGATCCTCCAATTGGATAAGAGACAAAGGCACGGAAGGAATGGAATGCAAAAGACAAGAAGGTCATGTATTGGACGTCTGCAATAATTGACAATAATATGCTGGGACATATTAGAAATGCAGAGAATTCATATGTAGCTTGGACCATACTTGAAAGTATGTTTTCCGTAAATACAAAGGCACGAAAGATTCAACTCAAGCAAGAGTTGAATACATTGAAGAAAGGGAAGATGTCCATCAATGAGTATGCACTGAAGGTAAGGAGCATTGCAGATGCATTGGTAGTGATTGATGCAATGCCCGATGATGATGATTTGGTGTCGTCTACCTTGGGTGGACTTAACAATGAAAAGGCTTGGAAGTCTTTTGTAACTTTCGTATATGTCAGAAAGCCATTTCCAGATTTCGATGAGTTGGTCTCCCTTATGATCACTGAAGAGATCAACATCATGCAGAGTGAGACATCTAAAAGAAGTGGTCAACAGGTCCAAGCTTTCTACTCCAGTTCAGGAAGGGGACGTGGCAGGTTCTCTTCAAGAGGTCATGGTACAGGACGTGGTAGTGACAACCAGTAAAACAGATTGAATCAGCAATTTGGCGATATTCAGGTTTCAAGAGGTTGTGGTAACTTTAGAGGTAGGGGGAGCTTTAGAGGAAGAGGTGGATGGCAGAACAGAGGTTCTAACAACTCTCGTATTGTGTGTCACTACTGTGGAGAAACAGGTCATATTGCAACCCAATGTTATGCTAAGAAAGATGATATTCGTAGTGGTAACTTGCAGCAAGGAAACTATGCATTGTTTTCACGACAGAATGAAGGCAAAAATGAGCGTCTGTTTGTTATGCAGCATATGCTGAATGTTGTTACAAGAAAGGGAACACATGATGATGTTTGGTATGTTGATTTAGGTGTATCCAATCATATGACCAGCCATGCAGAATGGTTTGGAGAGATGTAGGATTTGCAAAATGCAGGCTATGTGCAAACGGGTGATGATTCATGCCACCCAATTTCACACATTGAAAAAGTTCCCTTGTCCTTGCATGATGGTAAGACAAAGAGTCTTTCAGATGTATTACATGTGCCATCTATTACAAAGAACTTGGTGTTAGTCGGTCAAATGGTAGAGCAAGGGCTGCAAGTTAGATTTAATGCAAAGGGCTGCTTTGAAGAAGACTTCAATGACAAGTACAGGTTGGTAGCAAAGGGAAGTAGAGTTGGATGTATGTTTACTCTGGATGCTGGAATTCCTACTATGAATGCTGCTATGTATGCTAAAGGAAAGGATGTTGTTGCAGATATTGAAATTTGGCACAAATGCATTGGACATGCAAATGTACAAAGGCTGAAATTAATGCAGTCCAAAGGGTTGGTTACAGGTTTGCCTACATTTAGAGTTGCAAAATTTCATAAGGTATGCGAAGCATGTCAGTTTGGTAAGCAAGCAGGATGTTGTGCATACAGACATTTGGGGGCCTACACAAAATGTATCTCTTGGAGGTAGTTCATACTTTGTCACATTCATTGATGATTGTTCTAGAAAGCTGTGGGTATATTTTATGAAGGAAAAGAGTGAAGCATTTGAGCACTTTAGAACTTTCAAGGCTATAATTGAAAGAGAAACAACATTGAAAGTAAAGTGCTTGAGGTCAGATGGAGGGGGAGAGTACCTCTCGAATGAGTTCAGTGATTTTTTGAGGTCTCATGGGATAAAGAGACAGTTCACATGCAGGTATACCCCACAGCAAAATGGTATTGCAGAAAGAAAAAACATGCATATTGCAGAAGTTGCACGCACCTTGATGGCTGAAAAGAGTATGCCTAAGTATTTTTGGTTTGAGGCTGTTAATACTGCTATTTATATTATGAACAGAACTCCCACAACTGCAGATCATGGGATGACTCCTGAAGAATGCTTTACTGGCAAGAAGCCTAATGTATCGCATTGAAGGTATTTGGCTGTGTTGCATACATTCATGTGCTAGATGAGATATGAAAGAAGCTTGATCCAAAGGTAGAAAAATGTGTTTTCATTGGATACTCTTTAGAGCAGAAAGGGTATCACTGTTATAACCCTGTCACATGTAAGTTCAGAGTGAGCAGGAATGTCATCTTTGATGAAATGTGCAGTTGGTATGCATCTAGTGGTGATGCATTGGATGATAATGATGATCATGACACTCATGTGTAGGCTAAAAAGCAAGAATCACAGACTCTTAGTGGACCAGAGACATCATCTGGTAGTCCTTGGTCTGGGAGACGAAGGAGTACCTCTACATCTTCAGGTGCATCTAGTAGCACTATAGGTAAAGACAAAGGAAAGAATAAAGTGTCAGATGGCATTGATGCAATTCTTGATGGAGACTCCAGTGGCTCAGAGAGCTTGGATGATGAGCTTGGTATTCCTTCTGTCAGGACACCAAGTGTATAGAGAGCTTATAGTAATGTAAAGGCTCCATTGAGTGATCCGGTGGTACGTAAATCTAGCAGGGTCAGATGCCCTATTAAAAGATTTGGTTTTGAAGGTTATGCAGCTCACCATTATGCTTATATGGTGAAACTAGTTGAGGATGTTGAGCCCACATGTTTTGAGGAGGCTATTGGTCATGCTCATTGGGATGTAGCAATGGATGAGGAGATGGCTGCATTAGAGGCCAATAAGACTTGGGATCTAGTATCATTGCTGAAGGGCAAGAAAGCTATTGGATGTAAGTGGGTTTATAAGATTAAGCACAATGCATATGGTTCTATTAGTAGGTACAAAGCTAGGCTGGTTGTTGCAAAAGGCTATGCCCAGACATATAGCATAGATTATGAAGAAACCTTCAATCCAGCTGCTAGGATGGCAACTGTCAGATGTGTGATTGCTTTGGCAGCAGCCAAAGGTTGGAGGCTGTAACAAATGGATGTGAAGAATGCCTTCTTGCATGGTGATTTGCAGGAAGAAGTGTATATGGTTCAACCAGTAGGTTATGAAGATTTAGAGCATCCCACGTATGTGTGCAGGTTGAAGAAGGGGTTCTATGGGCTGAAGCAAGCACCTAGATCATGGTCTGACAAGATTAGAGAGTATCTTGTCAATATTGGCTTTTATGTTTCTGATGTTGATCACTCACTTTATGTGAGAAAGTGAGATGCAAGTTTGGTCATCATAGTCATCTATGTGGATGACTTGATTATTACAGGTGATAGTGATAGTGGGATTGCTGAAGTCAAGGATTTTTTGAAGAAAAAGTTTGAGATGAAGGATTTAGGTGAGCTAAGGTACTTCCTTGGCATTGAGGTGATCAAATGTGATGATGGTATATGGTTGTCCCAAATACATTATGGCTTGGATATGTTGTCCAAGTATGGTATGATAGCATGCAAACCACTTTCAGTCCTGTTGGAGCAGAATGTAAAGCTGAGTGTTGATGTTGGGGATGAGATAGAAGACCCTACTATGTTCAGGAGGATAGTGGGGAGTTTGATCTACATGACCATTACAAGGCCAGACTTGAGCTACGTTGTTGGTCTTGTGAGTCACTTTATGCAAGTACCTAGTATTTGGATGCAGCCAGACGCATATTGAGATATGTGAAGTCCACATTACATTATGGACTTTTCTATGAGGCAGGTACAAATGTACGGGTGTTTGGATACACAGATGCAGATTGGGCTAATAGTATGTTTGATAGAATATCTACCAGTGAATACATGTTCTCTCTTGGTAGTGCAGCAGTTGCTTGGAGCAGCAAAAAGCAATCTACAGTTGCTTTGTCGAGTACAGAGGCTGAGTATAGAGATGCTACTATTGCAGCATGTGAGGTAGTATGGCTGCAAAAGTTATTGGTTGATTTAGATATGCAGGTGGAAGGTCCAGTTGTCATTTATTGTGACAATATGAGCGGTATACAGTTGGCTAGGAACCCTGTGTTCCATGCCATGACAAAACATATTGAGGTATACTACCACTTTGTGAGAGAGAAGGTACTAGCACGTGAGATTGACTTGGTGTATGTCAGCACACAGGATCAGATAGTTGACATCTTCACGAAGGCATTGGGTACAGAGAAGCTTCAAAAGTTTCGAAGCTTACTTGGAGTTGCAGAGATGCAGTTGAGCTTGAGGGGGAGTGTTGAGATGACAAGCTCAACACATGCGGACATTAATGATGGACCGCCTGGTTAGATGGGTCCACACGTCTACACTTAGTATGTCAGTGGTCATTATGACTCTCACATGGCCACTGACTCATTACTTATTATATTCAAGTTATAGCACCAGTCGACTAGTGTAGTTGGTTATGCATTGTTTGACTTAGTAGGCCACTTTCCTTTATGTTGTATCTTATCTATACTTTGTGTACATTGTAAAGTGTGTGGAAGAAGAAGAAGAAATCAGCAAGAAAACGTTTTTTGCCTCCATCTCTCTTCTTATCTCTTGAGTGAGCTTCTCATTGTGCATTCTGTGTGTGTTCGGCGCAGCATCTTGAGCAAGTCCCCCCACCACGCGATTCTTGACACTGTATCCTGGCTACCATAGCAAAGGCACATATCTAATGTGCCCTTCAGGTACCTCATGATACCCTTCACGGCATTCCAATGTTTCTTGCCAGGTGTAGCCATATAATGTGCCACAACCCCAGCTGCAAAAGCAATATCTGGACGAGTGGCTATCATGGTATACATAAGATTGCCCATGGCTGATGAATAGGGAATGCTATCTCAGCCCTCTGCACATCTGTCTATAGACAATCGGCCTATGAAACCTTCCCATGAGAATGTAATGGATAGCCAATAGGCTTGAAATCTTGCATACGGAAGTGCTCAAGGACTTTATGAATGTACTGACAGATAGAGTAGTCCCTGAGATCTATTGCATGTAATGCACATACCAAGTATATGAGAGGCATGTCCTAGATCTTTCATATCAAAGCTCTTCTTGAGCTGAGCCTTAAGAGCATCTAGCTCCTCATGAGCTGTCCCTACTAAAAGCATGTCATCCACATAGAGTACCAAAATCAATAAAGAACCATCACATGCTTTCTTCATGTACAAGCATGGATCCATAGCACTGTGGTTGTAGCCATGTGACTGTATAAATGCATCAAACTTATGGTACCATTCCCTAGGTGCTTGCTTCAAGCCATATAAACTCTTATTTAGCTTGCACACTAGGTGTGCAACCAAGGCCAAGACTAGGTGTAGGGTGGTTATCTTGACCATAGGAGAAAAGACTTCATCAAAGTCAACACCATGCTCCTACTTAAAATCCTTAGCAACCAATCAAGCCTTGTATGCCGGCATGGGGTGTCTAGGGGTACTTTTCAGCTTGTACACCCACTTGCATGGCAAAGCCTTCTTACCATGAGGCAAGGAAACCAAATCCCAAGTCTGATTATTATGCAATGAGTCAAGCTTAGATTGCATAGCCCTGTCCCAAGAGTGACAATCACCCCTGTGCATAGCCTCATCATAAGTGAGAGGCTCTCATGCATTTGTAACTAGTACATAGTCCATAGAGGGCGCAAAATGGTTAGGAGGTCATCTATCTCTAGTAGAATGCCTCAACTTAGGCTTTGCTGCCTGACCGACATCCTGTCTAACATCATCATGTCTAACATTTGGGCAATGAACATCACTTGATGTTGCACACTGTCTAGCTGCGGGCTGAATGGGAGCAGGTGGCTCCTTCTGAAAGACAACTCTACGTACCTCAACCACTTTCTCAGGCTGCATATGCATTTTGTCCTCATGAAAAATGACATCATGGCTACAGATCACTTTCCACGCCTGCACATCCCATAGATAGTAATCCGTCTCTCCTACATCTCCATAGCCAATGAAAATGCATTTGATACTTTTAGGATCTAGCTTATTGCGTTTGTCCTTGGGCACATGGCAAAATGCCTCACATCCAGAGACTCGCAAATGATCATAAGAGGGGGGCTTGCCTACCCATACCTCCACTCCAACTTGAAAGTCAATGCCACTACTAGGTAACCTATTAATGAGATGCACTGTAGTAGTAACTGCCTCAGCCCAAAAGTGTTGCGGTAAGCCAACCTGGTTAAGCATGCTACAAAGCCTTTCCTAAATGGTCCTATTCATACGTTCAATCATACCATTCTGGGGAGGGATGTAAGGGGCATCCAATTGATGCTTAATACCCCGCTCATCACAAAACTTCTCAAAAGCATGTGATACATACTCACTCCCATTATCTGATCTTAGGCATTTTAGCCTTTTCCCAAACTGGTCATTAGAAAAAAAGTGAACTCACAAATGGGCCCTTAAAAATAATATAGTTTAAGATGTGGGCCTTTTGGATTGTCTGATAGGAAGGCTAGATGTTGACATCCATGGAGGGTGAATCTTCTCTCTCCAAATCTTGGGTTTTCTATTAAAAAAAGGGGTAGTGGGGGATTTAAAAAAGGGAGAATGAATAGTACACAAAATTTGAGTTTCTCACCTCATATTCCCCCCCTTATTTTGGAGAATTTTCAATTTTGGTTTTTTTCCCTCTCACAAAATCAATTTGACCCAAAAGTTGAGCAACATACCATTTTCCCTCTCTTCTCTATACTCGTGAATTTTCGTCTCCATTGAAGCACCTTGCTGAGAGTAATTAGGGTTTTGACCGTTCTGCTTACCTCTGCACTTTCTTCTCCACACAGCTCCAGATTTTGGGCAAAACACAAGTGCCTATCTCTCTTTGCATTTTCTCTTGTTTGCTGTTTTTTCAATAGGGTTTGATGTCGTTTCTTATTGTTGTTGTTGTTTTATTACAAAGGTTGTTTGGGACAGGAGATAGAGGTGCTCGTCTCTCTCTCCTTTCTTTCCCCCCTCTCTCTATGTGTTGTTTCTCTTTTATGTTGTGTTTTCAATAGAATTTGATGTTGGTTCTAATTGTTGTTTTCTTACAGAGTTTATTTGGAGCAAGAGGCAAAGGTGTTAATCTCTCTCTCTGTTTGGTTTTTTTTTTTGCTGATATCTTTTCAATACAACGCAATGTTAGTTCTAACCATTGTTGCTATTTTGTTGCAGAGATCAATTTGGGTGACATTGCATAAGTGCTTATCTCTCTCTCCCTCTCTCTTTCTCTATGCATGTTTTCTCTTTTCTACTGTTTTTTTAGTATGCCTTCATGTAAATACTAACTCTTGCAAAATTGTCTTTTGCAGAGATCAATTTGGGCAAGATTGGATAGGTGCTCATTTCTTTCTCTCTCCCGCGTACTCACACAAACTCTCTCTTTCTTCCTCTTTGCATTATCCCTTTTCTACTATCTTTACAATAGGGTTTGATGCTAGTTCTAACTTAAGGATCAATTGTTGTTGCAACACTTAACACAAGGTAGAGCAAAGATTTTGTAGCTCAATTTACAGGTAAATCTATCATATTTTATGGTGCTAAAATTTTATCATTTAATTAGTGACTTTTATATTTGAGAGGATTCTTATGTCCATCATTTGCAATGGGTTTTGATTAGCAATGATTCAATCTTATCTTCAGCAAATCAGCTTACAGGTAAATTGGCCCTGTTTTGTATTGCTTCTATTCATGCAGTTATCTAGATATTTTTTTCTAAAAGGGATTCATGCAAGTATTTTTGTTAAAAGGGATTCATGCAGGTGTCTTTTTGTACATGCAGGTATTGTAGAAGGTTTAGGTGAAGCATATAATTCTCCATCAACTATTTTGATATGGTGAGTGATTCCTTTGTGTTGGATGATATGGATCTGCTAGAAGTCGATGGTTCAAAAATCCTTTGCTTTATTGGTCCTATGTGTCCATTTGGATCTCCATGCCAATTGGCAATGATCCATGAAACTCTTTTATCATATCATCTATATAACACACAATGTGTTGAGTCTTAGAATATCTCAAGTGTCAATCCAATGTGCCTATTAAGATTTGCATGCCATGTGGCTGCTATCCTTGTAACAACTACTCTATAATACCCACATTTCATACAATGTATTGAGTCAAATTAGACTCCTCTTCATTATAATAAAATTTATTTTGGCGAAATTCTCTGAGTATTCTTGTGCTATTCTTTTCATTATATTTCATGTAAATGGTATGATTAAAGTGATGTCTTCAAATTAAATCTATACTTTGTATTGATGTATATATCCACATGCATTTCAATATCGATGTTTATGTTTGTTTACAAAAGTGTAAACATCTCTTAATGTCATGTTGAATTGTATGGCATATTGGTGATTATTGGATAGACTTAAAATGCTTATTATTTAGGGGTTAATACATACTTCTTTACGTCTAATGCATAGGTTATAATGCGTGAGAGAAGAACAAGCATTCTCTCGATAGAAGTATGTAACAGAAAAGATGAAGAAGGGAATTGGATCACTGATACGTATCATTGCTCGTCTTGGGTATATATGCGTCCAAGTATGAAGGGAGCTTTCAGGGTGAAAGCATCTGCAATTGCAAATGTATTAAAGCACTAGAAGGGTAAAATTTTAGCTCTCAAACAAAGGAAAGTTGATTCTCACCTTGTAACAGAGACGTATGTACAACATGTATTCATGCAAAGACAAATACACATTCCGCCCACTATGCCCTTTCAATGAAACATTGCAAACAGTAAGTATTTGCAACTCATTGAGAATGAGAACTTTCATGATACATATGTAACAACTTGTCTTGTATTTACAGAAGTATACCCTTGGGATTGCTGTGAGTAGCAAAATGTTGAGAGTTTCACTGGTTCTTTTAAGTGTTACCACCTTGAAATTGGTAGATTGCTCTTTGAGGGGCGTACAGCTAAGCAACTCGCAAAGGACCTTGTTTTTTTCTATGACTCCAAGTACATATTACCCGAGGGGAGTCGAGAATATGGAACCCTTGAGTATATGCATACATCGAATCTCAATAGCATAGAATGGCCATTGTGTAGTAGCGACATTTTTCACATGTGTAGCACAAAAATTTCCGCAGACATATTGAATTCTATTAAGCCAAGCACCGGCTCAAAGAATGTACATCTAAGCTGGTTCGTACCGATTGCAACTTGTGCACACATGTTCAAGGAATGTAAGAGTTTGAGATGTACCTTAAGCACGTATATCATAAAAAATACATCAGAGGACTATGTAACAAGGATTTTAGGCAAAACTTGGACATAAAAAATAACTCACAGTCCTAACACAGTGGAGTGTCGAGTCACAACAAGGAACATGGATTTCAGGTAAAAATTTTCTCTCTTAGTTGACAATTATATTACTTTGGGATGAATCGGCTAACTTTCCTTTCCAATTACAGGTACTTTGTCACACGACAAACTTTATGCCTAATGTTCAAGTATCGTAGATGGAGGATGCTCAAGGGTAAATGGTTGTGCCTTGATCAAGACATGCATGAAAGTGCAGCTGTGGATGTTACTGTCATTTGTAAGGGCTGTGAACCCCAAGTGTTGCAAATGGAGGATGATTGACCCTTGAGTATAATGCGCTAGAAAATTACAATGTTAATGCAGAATCCACCTGTTAGCTTCTATTTTAAACTAGATGGTAGGAAAATTTTAAGCCGAGTGAGGATACTATTACCAACAGAAAGTGTGTGGCTCCACATATTTTAGAAATTGTAGAGTCTCCCTAAAAATCCCAATACCACAAGTTGTAATATCCAACACTTGTAAATTTTTGGATTTTTTTGGCCAATAGAATATTGTCGCTTACAAACTTGCAATATTTAAGAATTATGGTATTTATACAAAATCATACAATTGTTACACACTTTCCACATCAACACATTTACATATGCATGTAAACTTTACAAAGATGTAAGTAAAGCCATAATTAAATATCGTATGCGAACAATCCTTAATGGTTTAAAACTAAAGGTTTTTAAGGTAGAACTAGTTTAGTTCTTGTTTCATTATTTCATTTCACACTTTCTCTCGTCATCTGTTTGTATCCACCACATCCCTCCTACTTGCTACGATGGATGCTCGCGCACACTTTGATAAGTGGATCCACGAGACTATCTTTGCCAACCACGGTGACAAGATATTCCAAGTTTTCTCTAAGAACTTCAACCTTCAAAGCGTTCTCTCATCGCTGGATCCCCCCCTTCAAGTTTTGGAAGACTTTGTGAGCACCATTGCTACATGCACATACTCCATCGAGGGATCCGACATGACTTGGGTGCCTCTCGAACAACTCATGGTATTTTAGGAAGGGAAGAATCACCAAAAAGTGGTGAGTAGGTGTTTGGCCCATGTGGATCCTTCGCATAGAATATGCACTGTTCCCATGGGAAGTGCACTAGGTACATCACCTTTGGATCTCTGGAGTGTGATTGTGCATTGGCAATTTACCTCCTTACATTGGATACACCCCTAGAGGAGGAGAGCGATGAAGATACAACTCCACAGGTTGTTTGTATCACATACACGGGAGAAGAACCGATTGAAGAGCTCATAAATGTTGAAGAGAAACATCGAGTGGTGACAAAGCAAGGGTTGGCTCTCATGGTGCCATCTTCTTCAGAACAACCACAAGTCGACAAACCCAACCTTGCCTCCTTGACACCCATTGAAGTAGATAGTATCAGATGTACTACAATACTTGGAAATGAAGGAAGAAGAGTTGTTTTCTATCCTAGTTACAAATTCAATGGAAGACCCGATCCATTATGATTACACGGATGTGCATCCAACAATGGCAAAGATTGGAAGATATGATGGCACAAGCTTAGATATTGTGAGTGCAATCATAGCAGCATAGGAGCATATAACCTCGGTTGAAGAAGATTACCTTGTGCGCGATGCTGAATTTGAAGCATTAAAGCATGATTTGTTTGGACCAAGGCCCCAGCTTCCTACCAAGGAGTTTGTAGATCCCTCTGCCCAAAGAGGTGTCTCCTTGACACACGAGGAAATGAAGATACAAGATGATCGATATTTCTAACTACCATATATTTTTATGCAATGAAACTTGATGGTAGGGTGCGTCGGGTCCCCCGGAGTCCACCGGTGAAATATTGGCTAAAAATGATGCCTGCAACTACCCTGTGTCCGAATTCTGGCATCGGGGGCCACTTTCTGGGCCGAGAAAGTGGCCTCAGCGCACTAGACTTCGGGCCCAGAAAGTGGCCCCAGATGCCAGACTTCAGACAGGGTAGCTGTAGGCATCATTTTTTGCCAAGACTTCACCGGTGGACTCCGGGGACCCGACGCACCCCACCATCAAGTTTCATCACTTTTTTATAACTCTAGGTTCATTGCTAAATATATTGTTTGATTTGACTTTGTCATTCAGAACATACTGTATATAGATGACTTTGCATCAAGGCAAGGAGGAGCTCGACATGCGGACCAACGCAATGATTCAGCTAGGAGTATATCGGTAACCTTGTTGTTACAGATTTGGTGGTTTTCCATAAGAAGTGCTCACCAGGAGGGCAAGAAATAATTATGAAAATTTGAGCTTTGACTAAGTTTGGACCTTTTCGAGCGATACCTATGACATCTAGCTTAGAGAAGGTGGTGCTAATCAAGCAGTCAAAGCTTCTTTATTTGTTTGATTAAATGTGGGGTGGAGCTATGTGTGTACTTGCGACATTAGGCGACCTCGCTAAAGTGTCAGATCCGCTTCTCTTAGAGAAAGAGCTGAAGGGGGAGCACATCATTTTTGAAGCAAAGAATGAACTTATATTTTCATCGGAAGCTGGCCCCTCCTCTCCATCGAAGAAAAAGCCAAGGAACAATTGAGAGTTCTTGTTGGCTATCGACTTTTTGTATCTACCATCACTAACAACCATCACATGTATTTTTCTTGATGAATATAAGATACATTACTTTGTTCCTACAAATAAATATTTATTAAATAAATGTGTGGTTCGTATAAGTGTGACGATAATGTGTGGTACGTGAATGACGCATTCACATACGTTAACATAATTCAACGCGTAGTACTACACTTGCGATTGTGTAAGTGTGACGATAATGTGTGGTACGTGAATGAAACATCCGCATATATTAACATAATTCAACATGTATTACTACTTTTGATGCGTTCGTATTGCTACTTTTGATGCGTTCATACGTTAAACAAAAATTAAGAGTCAATGCGTTTCAAGAAACAAAACAAAACAACTTTACTCAATTATTTGAATTCAGTACACATCGCACGAGATATTATGTATATATAAATAAATATTCCAATGTGGCAGAGTACAAAAATTTTTGGGCTTCCAAGATATAATGGCGCTGTAGCACCCATTACAAACCTTGCATCATTAATCTAGTAAACTATGGCGGGGTCCCCTTGCCGTGTGGAAGCCGAATGATAAAGTTCATATCTTTGTCTGTGATTGTAACATGCTTTGCATGGATGGTTGCTGCACTTGAGGAGCCTCCACCTTGTGCTTCAGGTGGCGGGCCTTGGCGTGATGTCTTCTCGGGGCCAAAACGGCGACATGCTTGCTTGGTCCGTGCCATGCAAGGAGGGCAATACGGAGAAGAGAGAGAGGTTGGGGATGTGAAAATGGAGGAAACAAAGAAATCAAGATGTGAAAATGAGAAGAAGAATGAACTTTTAATCCATTTAAACCCCAAAACCGGGTTAATGGAGCTTCATACGCACTGTCCATCGCGTGATCGTAAATCCATAACCTTGTATCGGAATGCAACGAAACTTCACATGCGCACTCATGAGGTGGCCAAGAGCCCAAATTATTATTATTTTGAAAAAAAAGTGCCTGCAGACCCTTGGTCCGAAGTCTGGTGTCTGGAGCCACTTTTCTTATTTTTTTGAAAAAAAAGTGCTATTGCAGACCCTTGGTTCGAAGTCTGGCGTCTGGAGCGACTTTCAAGAAAGTGGCTCCAGACACCAGACTTCAGACCAGGGGTCTGCAAGCACTTTTTTTTCAAACAAATAATAATTTAGGCTCTTGGCCACCCAACGAGTGCGCGTGTGAAGTTTCGTCACATTTCGATACAATTTAGTAATTTAAAAATTATCCCACACCAAAATTATGGATGGATTGATAATTGAGAAATCAATATCGTGACTATTGGCCCTTAGAAACTTTGCACCACATTAACTATACAGAGGTATTAGGAGTAAAGTCTACAACAAGAAATAGCAAATTTTTGCATGTTATTTCTATTGAAATTGATAGTGCTAACAAAAATTGTAAGTAAGAATTGAAAATACAGCAAAGATGCATAGTCAAAGTTGAGAGTGAAGAACAAGTGTAAAATTTTAATTCATATTTTAAGGGCGCATACAATAGTTTTGCACTGGGACATAGTCATATATCCAATGCACGAGGATAACACTATGCCAAAAAAGATAACATTGCAAACTGTGTTCATTCCATTGGAACGAATGCATCCTTCACTGCTTGAAGATTTCTTACAAGTTGGAAGTCCTTGGGAGTTACAGTGATGCGCTTCGCATGTAATGCACAACGTTGAGCATCAGTCATCAAGTCAACTAAAAAGGCCTCTGCAGTACACTGTAGAGCATGAAGACATTCTTTTATGAAGCAATCAGGTCTATCGTGACCTTGTACCAAAAACCACCTCCTGCTTTCTATGCAGTAGAGGTCTTGCACAATCTCGCGAACAAGTCTCGAGAAGCCCGCCTTCGAAATGATGAGATCAAAAGAGCGTTGATACCTTCTAATTTCACTGTACCTAGCTTCCACTTGCGTTTCTTATGGGGATGTTGAGGAGGACCCTTGTGAGGGTGACTTGAGGAAGGTGGATTAGGTTGAGAAGGGGGTGCATCTGAGCTAGTAGATGCTCCAAGGGGCTGAACATGATATGGGGCTCTAAGTAGAAGCTTATTTGCAACTGCCTTAGACCTAGCCATCTTTCCTGCACAAGAGATGTGAGAACTCAATGAATAAGATAGAAAGTGAAACCCTCTTTTATATAAACCTAAACTGTGAGACTCATTCACATAGATGCACACTCTCTCTTTCTCTCTTAAACTATGAATTGCATTCACACTGACTCAAATTATTCATCTTACTATCTTAGCTCTTTTCGAAACCATTTGTTAGCCTTGTCGAAGCCTTGTTTCTAGCCACTTGGCATAGTTTTCTTTAGCACTTGCGGCTTCATAACGCACTCTTTTAGTGACACGATGTGATTCCATCATGTCTATAGCCGATTCATCAACATTTTCATTTGCTCTCTTTTGCAAGAGTTTAGCTTCATCCTCTACTATAATCCTACACCACCAAGATAGCAATTGGATCATTGGATTCCTACCATTCACCCCTCCACCATGATCAGTTTTTCATTGATATGCACCACGCGCTATCCAATGTGAGTTTTTCATCCCTTGTGTGGACCAAATTCCAATGCTTCCCTTTTTGCAAAGTATGACCCATGTGCCTCAAGGATATGCTACAAAGACACATATCACACATGAGTAAAACTATGCTCAATAGTTTATACAATTCATACAATTTTAAAATATTAACTTAGTATGCACCATGTAATGTGTGATAGAGCTTTTGCCCCATGCTTCCACCATATTTTCGTAGAAGTTATGCACAGCATTGATAAATTCTTGCTTATCTTCATTGTTAAACACCATCTTGCGAAGTAAGGGAGCCAATTTGTTAAGACTTATCCAAACCTTAGCTCTGGCCAATCTTGTTTTTCCTCCATTACTTCGATCAGGAACTGCAAAATGTAACTTTTTCCACCCATCGTAGTCCTGCGGCCTACGAACCATGACATTCCCTTCCTCGGTATGGAGAGAAACTTCCTAGCCTTTTCTCCTCCAAGCAAGGATTTTTTGGCAAGTTACCAGATTTTCCTGATCTCTTCTCATATATTTCAATCGTCACTTGATGCTTGTGTAGCCCAATTTCTGATAGTACTTGCTCCACATTCCTACACATTGCAATGGCTTCTTTTGCTGGTTGCATCCTATAAGCAAAACAAATGTATTCATATACAAGTTTCTCCATGATTCTGACAAAAGCATGCAATGAACAAATGTGAATACGATCCAAGGGAATGTTGAAGATGGGCTTCCAAGTGGGATCTTCTCTATTGCACATCGGTGCAACACTTGTCACCTTTCGCCAGTTCTTCTTTTTTCCACCCTCTCTGTCAAGCAATATAGGCATGGATTCTTTGTATTTGCACCATTGGAGATTCCACACATGCATTTTAAAGTTTTCAAGTTTCTTGCAAGATGCCATTCAACCAAGTATTGACCATACCCTTCAACCGAGAGCATCTCACCATGTTCCTGACAATCGATGATGCTTGGAATGCTTGTGTGCATAAAGAATAGCTACAACACCTCAAATGTTTCCTTAGGAACTTCAAATGCAGCGAGCCACCACACATGGTGCTCAAATTGAATACTAAAGTTCCCTGCGTTGTTCTTGTCGAATTGTAAAGCTCTATTCATCAGAGTTACACTAACTCTTTCAAGCTTTACTCCTTTGATGATCTCACTTTCATCTAATTTTATAACAAACTGCAATTTACCATTACATTCCTCAACAAACATATTGTAGTACATTACCATTGCTGACTGCACCTTGTTCAAATCTAAATAGTAATTATTGAATTCGGTGAACTTCACCTCATATGCATTTTTGGTCCCAACCTTTAGTGTTTCCACACATTGAACAGGGATCTCCTATCAACTCCAAAACCTTTGTATTAAGTTGCCATCAGGCCTCTATTAACTTTGAAGGTTGAGGAAGAGGCATGATTCTATTTCTCTTCAGCACACGACCAAACCCAGCCTTCACACCTTTGAATATCTTTGAGTAAGTCAGTATGCTGATGCCGGCCCTGTCACAAAGCATCCATAGCTGAGAAATCATTTGACACATCTTTTAATGTGCACTCAATCACCTTTTCCTTCACAGCCTTAAACTTACGATCGCTCAAAGCATTTTCTAATATGCTTGCCTTCAACAATCTACTAATACAGGATCCAACCTCACCCTCACCTAGGTTCTCTTTCTGAGCTACCTTACATGCTTTGATATGTCACTTCCACTGGCCACTATTCACAATTAACTCATTGATTGGCTTCTTCTTTCGTTTGCGCTCTTGTGTTAGCTTGCTGTTGATCTTTCTCAAGTCTTCCAATTCTACCTTTGCCTCCTCATATGAGATACCAATGTCATGGATAGTATCTTGCATTGAAATAATTTGATTGTTTTGTTGAATTACAGTCTCATTTAGTTGTACCACATGTCCTATGAGCTGTGTATATGAAGTTGATGTGTAGCGATCACATCATGGCATTTTTTCATGGTTGCCTAGCAAGTTGTAAGTACTTTGAATGATTGATCATTGAGCTACCTAGTATAACCAAGTAACCCATTTTCACCCTCGCACACATACTTTAGCAAATTTGTGATTCTTGAGAAAGTTGGAGGTCTATAAAACCTGAGGGTTGACAGTGGTACGCTGGGTTCTTTTGAATAATGGGGCATATTCAATCTTTACCTCAATATGCAGCTCCTTCTTTCCTGTATTCATTTTACTATTAATAGAAACGGGGAGGCTACCTGGTTGTCACAAGAGGTAGAGTGGAGATGCATAGAGAGGCACTTAAAGGTGCCAAGGGAAAGGAGGGTGTAAGTAATTCACTTTGTTAATGAAGGTTGCATAAACACAGAGAAGAGATCATAATAGAGCCATGAGAGAGTATAGATATGGGGGGAAATAGCTCAGAGGGTAGGGATGTCCAAGACTTTTCGTATTTTAGATATTTTTATTTTGCCTCCAAAAACATCTCCAAAAAACACGAAATTTGACCAATTGGTTTGTTTTTTGACCAAAAGCTAGGATATAAAAAATCCCCAAAATATCTTAAAAGGAACTTTCAAAATTTCATTTTCCTTGTTCTCGATTAAAAAATCAATTATCTCGTATGTACTAATAATTTTGCATTGAAAACGAAGCACCACACTCCCGTAACTAACTCCTTTTTTAATATAAATTTTTGTTGAAAAAGACTTCTTCAATGAGGAGAGAGAAGGAATCTTATCTTTGTAGATAAGATAAAAAAGGCAAAACGAGATTGTAAAAGTGGAGAGAGGAGAGGATTATTTTACTATTCTTCTCTCCTCTTTTCCTTGTTTTAAGGAGGAGAGAGGGAGGGGCTAAAAGACCCATTTGTGAGTTCATTTTTTTCCTAATGTCTCTGCCAATGCAAGCTAACACTAAAATGTGTCTAAGACATCAGATTTTCTCTTTATGGGATAAGCCCAAACCTTGCATGAGCAATCATCTGCAAAGCACGGAGCATTTTCATTCCTTTAAGGGACATATGCCCCAAACGAGCATGTCAAAGGGATACATGGGGGATAGAACCCATAGAAAAAACATGATCCAATGTAGCTCTAGATACAATTAAGGGATGGAGGAGGCCAAAATTGGCACCTCTTGCAAGCACAAGGCTATCACGAGTAATCTTCCATGCAGAGCCTCCAAAAGACACAAAATACCCTGCATCATCAAGCTCTCCAGCTGACATAAGGGTGCGAGTCAACCCAGGTACATGGCGTACATCATGCAAGAAAAACAAAAGAATTCCCAGAAGAAAATTGCAACCTAACATCTCTAATGCCCACAATGTCAAGAGACTTGTCATCACCAAGACTCACAGAACCAGAGATGGTATGATAGGTATGAAACCAATATTTATAGGGTGTCACATGAAATGATGCACCCAAATCCAAAAGCGAGCACTGCGCATACATAGAATGTATCTCAGAAGCTTGTAAGGCATCACATGAAGAAGCTGCAAGTATGTAATCGTCATCTGAATCAGTGGCCTGCATGACATTAACCTCTTCTATCTTCACACTGGACTTTGCAGGTACAATACTGCACTCAGAAGACTTTTCCTACACTTTCTCTTTTCCCTTTTCCTTGCGCTTATCATCATACATCTTATGGCACTGCGGCCTAATATGTCCTGATTTCCCACAATAATGACAGGTAAGATCAGACTTTCATCCACGGGGCTTATTGCAACCATGTGACTTGGATATGGACTTCTAAGAGTCCCTACCCTTATGATCATTATCATGCCTGCCATGTTTGCCACCTCTAATGGTCAATGCATGTGAAGAGTGGGAAGCATCATTTTTTCTCTTGTTGATTTCCTCAGTCAATAAAGCACTCTCAACATCTTTGATTTTCAGCCCATCAAGCTTGTTTGTGCATATGGCAGTACGGAAGACATCCCATGATTCAGGCAAGGTGCCAAGCAGAAACAACGGGTGCAAGTTGTCTTTGAACTCAATACCTTGTAACAATAGATTCTTCATGATAGCATGAAACTAACTTAAATGAGATGATAGGGATGTCTCTCCTTCATGCGAAGATCCATTAACTACTTCAGCCAATACATTTGTGACGTAGGACTCTGCTGCGCATAAAGCTCCTGAATCTTCTCCCATAAATCCCATGCACTCTGATTTTCATCTTCAACAACATTATGATGGACCTCTTCTAAAAGTGACAAGATAATGGTAGACTTGCATAGCTAATCAAATTCCATCCAAACATCATCATCCATATCCTCGGGTTTAACACCCTTAAAACGCAAGGGTTTTATATGCAATTTCTACACCAAAACTTGCCATATCTGGGACTTCCAAAACCCATAGTTGGTACCATCCAACTTGGAAATGTTAAGGAGAGCTGTGTCTTTCAAATGACTAGCCATAGTGTCCTAAATCAAAGCAAAAAACCAAAATTGTAGGTTGTTGTAATTAGCAGAAATGGCACTAAAACCATTGCTAAAACTGGCAACCTGTCAGGCAAAAGACATCTCGTAGGACTAGAAGTCATGCATGTAATGGGTCTCCGGGTAAGAGAAGAGACCAAGCACAAACAAAATTGATAGAGCAAGGAGCTCAATGCATAACCATCCAAGATGCATATAAAACTAACAAACCTGTGATAGAGATAGGTGCCTGCCCCAAGAGGCATATCAAATCAGCCCACTACAGACTAACTGCAGACATAAAGCTCTCAAAAGAGCAAATGCATATAATTGTCCCACAAGCTCAAGCTTAAGTGTAAGTAAGACTCTATGTACATCCGAATATACCAAGAGGCTCCCATTGGAAGTAAATGAAGATGCAAAGAGAGCAAGCAATGCTCTAATACATCGAGTACATAGCATTAGACATGCCAGATCCCAGTAGGGTACATCCAGAGCATAAATCCCAAGCTATCTCAGACCGGTAAAGCATAAGCCTGAAAGCATTCAAAGAGCATGTAACTGACAACCAAATGTAATGCTCAATAGGTTCAAAATTCTCAAATACATCTGAAGACGAAGCTCCAAGTGACTATCAAGCATATGCAAACCAAGTGGCATCCATATCTGACCAAAGAATAAATGCAAGAAGCTTAAAGGTCAAGCAGTGACAATAGGCATACATCGATTCAAAGCATATCAATTGAAGCCAAATGCCAGTGAATGACGACCAAGGTGGAGTCTATTCCAAGCTCAAAAGCATTCTAAAGCCAAAAAGAAGCATTTGAAAATCTCCAAATACATCGGTATGATCATTCAATCCTCCAGTAAGCACCCCGGATCTAAGAACCAATGCATACACCAAGTAAATGAGCTTCAGCCCAATGTATTACAGCAATATATTTATTGTTAAATGAAGCTCAATCGGTGCCCAAATTTGCTCCAAATTAGTCCCAAAGCATAGACATAGCATCCCATAACATCCGGGCATCACTAGGCATCAATAGGCATCAAATGGGCAATGCCAAGAAGCATCAAATAATAAATGTCAAGTGCTGCCATGTTTTGACAGTCCTGGGACTATGTATATAGCAATGGCTGAAGGGGGAAGCACTTGAATTGATCATCGGGAGCCAATAACTAATGTCGAGGAGTCCAACAATGATAAAGAAGGTTGCTAAGAGTGCCGAGAAGCCGGAGAAGAAGTGGGAAGTGCCAAGAGCAGATCAGCCCAGCCCCCTAAAAATGCACCGCCTTTTGCACTAGCTATTCTTTGGGGGGGCTGGGGGGTCTTCAATAGTGCTCGAGAGCACTTGGAAATGTCAACGAGGATCCAATGCAGCCCTAGAATGTGCCAATGGAAGTCCAAAAGCTCGGGGAGGAGGTGGTAGATCAAAACATATTTGCAAATGAAGGTGCCATGGCTACCATTGAAGTTTGGGTTGAAGCTCTTCAAATCTGGATTGAAGAGAATGGCGGGCAAGCTCCAATGCCTTTGCTGTGATACTAGTTGAAAGGGAAGTGGAACCCAAGAGGAAGAATCTTGGCAATGAGAGCTATGGTGGATGGAGAGCAAGAGCAAGAGAGAGAGAGAGTGAAACTCAAAGTGGGAACTCCAACAACCACAATGTGTGGTCAGGGCCTTCCTTTATTCAAACTGTCACTAAAAGAATAAAGAATAAGTGACTGTGGCAGGCGGCTGGCACCTACAATGTGCAGTGGCGGGTATTGTCAGTGTAGTAATACACGGGCAGCTAGGCAAAGGCGCCTTTACCCCCAACAAAAGTTAGTGTGTTGTTTAGTAGTGCAAGTAGCCTTGCCCTCATTTAGGGATCCTTGATGAGAACATGCTAGTTTTCCTTCCTTGGTTATTATTGTTTTATGTCTTGATCATACAATTAGAAGGATTTTTATGAGTCTTTGATAGGAGATTTTCAAAGTATTTTTGTATTTTCAAAAAAATAATTTTTTGTTCATTACTAAAGGATATTTTCACATTTAAAGATTTGGTTATGACCTTTCATATCCTGGAATTACAAAGATTACTCAAACTATTCATAAAATGTATGTTCTATGTGCAACATGGCAGTTTCATTATTTGCCATGGGTGATTCATGGGAGGGGTATCCACTTGATATTACTTTTTTATTCTATTACCATTAAAATGCCAAATGGGGTTGACCATCTAGCATTTCTAGCTCAGTATTCTCTATCCTACTAATTTCATGGATGTAAATCTGAGGTTTCAGAGCTTTAGCTTGTTGAGATATTTACAATCACACCTAATGTAGCCTCTTTGTATGAGGCAGTTTGGGCTTAGGACATGTAGGGTGCAGATAAGTGTCTTGTCATTGTCAGTCATACACAAGATTGTGTTTATGAGTCCAAGCTTCCATCTTGGAACCTAATTCACTTGTGTAACAAATAGTGTCTTTGTTTCTATCATCATGAGTTCGCTCTATGCTTACAAGCCGCCATAGCCATGCTCTAGATCCGCTCATCTCGACATGGTATTAGAGCCCAGTCGGGCATGGCATTGCTTCTCCAGCCTCTCTTGATTCCTCTCAACCTCTATCTAGCTCAGTGTGAGTGTATGACTCCAATCTCTCACTTGAACTCCATAGCCATTATTTGGCAGCTATAGCCAGACAGGACATAAAACACTTGGAGCTTCTATATCCTACTCTAAAGGCCATCTCAATCCACGATTCCTTCTAGAGAAACATTCCTCTACTCGTGGCGAAGCTCCCTAGTACATCATAGTCAACATTACTCATCATTGAGCCCAACATTGCATGAATTTGAGCTCGCTGGAAATTCTGCACTTGTATCAGTTCGTACAACCTGATCTCTATCTGCGCGTTGCAATTGCGCCTCTGGGCATAGGGCAATTTGTCAAGATTGTGGGAGAGAAGGAAGGAGTCTCGCTTGAAGCTTTCTTGCTTGCACAATGGGGGAAGACACACAAGGGTGGAGGCTGAAAACAGTTTTCCTCTTCTTAGTTGTGTAAGCCAAAAGAACTCAAGTACAAAGAAATAGAAGAACCCTATATATGGGTCTCAAACCAAACTCAACTAACTAAGGTGGCATACTAACTGAGCCACAAACTAGAGTAGATAAGGATAGCTATCATGTAGCTATTATTCATGGGTGGTGTACCAACCGCGTCTGCATTTGACAAGTCTGTGACATAAATACACAACGGTCACCCTGGCGTATCACGAGTGGAGCTCGATATCTCAACACTCCCCCTCGAGCTCAATCCCAATTCCTGCACACCAAGCAGGTCTCTGAACTTGCGCAGCTTCTCTGTGCCCAATGCCTTCGTGAATATGTCAGCTACCTGATCCTCTGTGCTGACATAAACTAGATCAATAAGACCTAGTAAAACCCTCTCTCGCACATAATGATAATGCACCTCAATGTGCTTTGTTCTAGCATGATAGACTGGGTTATTTGCCAAGTGTATACTACTCATGTTGTCACAATAAATGACAACTGGTCCATCTGTAGACTGATGCATATCATAAAGTAGCTTATGCAACCAAGCTATCTCACATGCAGCCATTGCTGCACCCCTGTACTCAGTCTCTGTGCTCGACAAGGCAACTGTAGGCTGTTTCTTGCTGCTCCAAGTGACTGCAGCACTCCCAAAAGAGAACACATATCCACTAGTAGATCGTCTATCAGAAATACTACCAGCCCAATCAGCATCAGTGTATCCATGCAACTGTATCTGAACCCCATTCTCATAAAATAGTCCATACTGCAATGTGGACTTCACATACCTGAGTATGCGTCTAGCCACATCCAAATGTGGTTTCCTTGGAGCTTGCATAAACTGACTTACCAATCCAACAGCATAGCTCAAATCTGGCCTGGTAATAGTCATAAAAATCAAACCTCCTACTATGCGTCTGTACATAGTAGGGTCTTCTAGAAGCTCACCTGCATCTGTGCACAGCTTCACATTCTGCTCCAAAGGAACTGAAATAGGCTTACAGCCTGTCATCCCATATTTGGACAGCATGTCCAATCCATACTGCCTCTGCAAGAGCTGTATCCCACTTGGTGATCTAATCACCTCAATGCCCAAGAAATAACGCAGCTCTCCCAAATCCTTCATCTCAAACTTCTGCTTCAATAGCATTTTCACATGAAGGATATCTTCATCACTGTCACCTGTCATAATCAAATCATCAACATAAATGACAAGTAGCATAATACATTTCTCTGTTTTTCTCACATAAAGTGAGAAATCTGCCTTGGAAATCTGAAAGCCAATAGTGACAAGATACTGCCCTATCTTGTCAGACCATGCTCTAGGTGCTTGCTTCAAGCCATACAAGGCTTTCTTCAACCTGCAAACAAACTCAGGATGAATAGCATGCACATAACCTGGTGGCTGCTCCATATAGACCTCTTCTTGCAAATCACCATGCAAGAAGGTATTCTTTACATCCATCTCATGTAAAGACCATCCCTTTGATGCAGCCATAGCAATGACTGCTCTTACGGTTGCCATCCTTGCAACCGGACTGAATGTTTCTTCATAGTCAATGCCATATGTTTGTGCATACCCCTTGACTACTAATCTTGCCTTGTATCTATTCACAGAACCATCTGCATTGTGTTTCACCTTATAAACCCACTTACAGCCAATTGCATTTTTACCTTTAGGCAAAGGTGCCAATTCCCATGTAGCATTTGCTTCCAAGGCATCCATTTCTTCATCCATGGCTTTCTCCCATTTTTCTTTTCCCATGGCTTCCTCAAAAGAAGTGGGTTCTGGTTCCTGTATCACTTTAACCATATATGCATAGTGAATGGCTATAAATCCATCATATTTCAACCTATCCACAGGATACCTAGCTCTCGAAGACCTGCGCAAAGTAGGTTCACTCCCAGGTGCTCTCAAAACATCCCTAGTCTTCCTTACTCCAGGTGTAACAATAGAAGGAATACCCAACTCATCATCAATGCTCTGTTCTGAGCCACTGGATTCACCATCCACATAAGAGTGACCTGCATTCACATCAAACATGGGCTGATCAACCTTCTCTTTTCCTTTTCGTGATACGTGCATACCACTATCTGCATTACTTTGAGAAGATTCTCCTGATTTCAATCTGCCTGTCCATGGCGAAGAATGTGAACCACTACTAGAGGACGCTCCAGGTCCACTAATATTTTGTGACTGCTACTGTGAATTTTGTGCAGCATTACCATTTTGTGCATCTACATCATCAATCACATTTACTGGTTTATACCAGCTACTCATCTCATCAAAAACAACATCTCTGCTCAGTGTAAACTTACGAGTAGAAGGGTTATAGCATCTATACCCTTTCTGCTGCAGAGAGTAACCAATAAAGATGCACTTCTCAGCTTTTGGATCCAACTTGGATCTCAACTCATCTGGCACATGTACATAGGCAATGCAACCAAAAATTTTCAAATGAGAAATATCTGGTTTCCTACCAGTATACCTCTCCTCTGGAGTCATTCCATGTATTGCTGCAGTGGGAGTCCTGTTCATTATGTAGACTGCTGTAGCAACTGCTTCAGCCCAATAAAAATCTGGCAAGTCTTTTTCATTGAGCATGGCACAAGATACCTCTCCAATATGCATGTTTTTCCTTTCTACAATTCCATTTTGTTGTGGGGTATGACTGCATGAATATTGTTGGTTTATGCCATGCTCCTGCAGGAACCTTGCAAACTCATTTGAGAGGTACTCTCTCCCTCCATCTGACCTTAGGCATTTTATCTGTAGGCCTGTTTCTTTTTCAACCATCACTTTAAGAGTTTTGAAATGCCCAAAAACTTCACTTTTCTTTTTCATAAAATACACCCAAACTTTTCTGCTATAGTCATCAATAAAACTGACAAAATAATGACAGCCTCCAAGAGATGCAGCTTTAGTTGTCCACACATCAGAGTGGATTAATTCCAATGGCTTCTTACTCTCTTGAACATGTCTAGGAAATGGTTTCCTTGCTTGTTTTCCAAACTGACAGGCTTCACATACCTTATGCATTTCTGCAACCTTGAATTTCGGCAAACCTGCAACAATATTTTGGGCCTGCATTGATTTAAGTCGCTGTACATTAACATGACCAATGCGTTTATGCCAGATATCAATATCTGCAACTACACCGGTCCCATGTGCAAACATTACTGCACTCAATTCAGACATGTCTGCATCCAATGTAAACATTATGCCCTTCTTCTTTCCTTTTGCTATCAAGCGACCTTTATTTTTCATATCCCCAACAAAGCATCCATGAGGATTAAATTTGACCTGCAAGCCCTGCTCAACCATTTGACCAACAGAAACCAGATTCTTGGTGATATTCGGAACATGAAATACATCGGAGAGGTATTTCTTTTTCCCATCCTGCATAGACAAAGGAAATTTTCCAATCTGCACAATAGGATGTGCAGTATCATCACTAGTCTCCACAAATCCTGGTTTTTCCATTTTTCTTGCATCCTCCATCCATTCTGCATGACCTGTCATGTGGTTTGATGCACCTGAGTCAACATACCATACATCATTGCTTTCTTCTGCACTTGTCACAGAATTGTTCATGTGCTGCACTATAAACAAGTGCTCATTTCTGTCATCACCCTGTCTACTAGAAGATGCATAATTCCCTTGTTGCAGTTTTCCATTCATGATGCCATTCTGCTTTTTATAGCAGTCTTTAGCCATATGACCCATTTTACCACAATAGTAGCATTCAACATTACTGTTTGCATTTTGGCCTCTTTGCCATCCACCACGACCTCTTTGGTTCCCCCTGCCTCTAGAGTTACCACGTCTCCTCCATAGGACTGGTTTTCTTGAGTTTGCTGCATATTCTGATTTCTACCACGGCCTCCATATCGGCTTCCTCTACCTATGCCTCTACCTCTTCCAGCATTTGAGTAGAAGACAGCTTCTTTAGAAGTTCCTCCTGAAGAAGATGTACCACCATTTCTCTGTTTCTCAGAAATTAGAAGAGCAATCAACTCCTCAAAATCAGGAAATCTTTCACGAACTGAAATGGATGTCCGAAACTGTGCATAATCCTTTCCTAGACCATTCAAGGTCACAGAAACTAAATCATCATCTTCCACTGGTGACCCAATGGAAGCAAGTGCATCTGCAATCTTCTTCACCTTCATGTGGTAGTCATTGATGCTCATATTTTCTCTTTGCACATTGTGCAACTCTTGCTTGAGCTGCATTTTCCTGGCTTGCGTATTTGTGCTATACATTTTTGACAAAGTATCCCATGCCTCCTTTGGCGTACTTGCATCCTGAATATGCACAATCATAGAGTCTGAAATGCTGATAGATAGCCAATACATAACTTTCCTGGCTCTCTCATGCCATGCTTTAAATGCCTGCATTTGCTGTTGATTGGGAACATCAGGAAGAACTGGTTCTTCCTCATTTCCTGCAACAAATTCCCAATATCCTTTTCTCATAAGGAAATTCGTCATTCTAAACTTCCATGCTTGGAAGTTGTTCTTGTCAAGCTTTTCAGTGACAATCTGTGAAAGAGAATCAGATGCCATTACAGAAGACTACAAAAAATTCTGTCACTGCAAAAACCACAGCTTCACCCTCACAAGGGAAAATCTGCAAAACTGGCGAAAGTGGTATTTGACCACACAGTCACTTCCTAGTGACGATTTTGCATCAACAGGCAACAGGGATGATTTTGTAACTCCCAATGTCTCTGCGCACAAGCATACAATGCAATTTTTACAGTAACTATTCACCGACCTGTAGAACAGTGGCTGCACAGCATAAAACTGGGCCTTTTCCTGAGTGCGTGCAGAAAAGTTCCGCCTCCAAAACAGGCCCCGAAATGGCCTCAAATCAAAAAAACAAGGTCGCCATGGGCTAAAGCCCTTCCGCGCAGCATATACTGCCCTCTTGCTTCACCGTGAAGGGCGTCTCAACCTGAGACAATGCACTCCTGCACTTTCCGGCTGTGCTACTTGCAGAGATCTGCTCCCAAAATAGAAAATGAAAGCAACACTGCTCCTCTAACCAGAACACCGCGAGCTTGGCTTTCTTTCTTGAGCTCCTTACCACAAACAAGGCTCTGATACCATGTCAAGATTGTGGGAGAGAAGGAAGGAGTCTCGCTTGAAGCTTTCTTGCTTGCACAATGGGGGAAGACACACAAGGGTGGAGGCTGAAAACAGTTTTCCTCTTCTTAGTTGTGTAAGCCAAAAGAACTCAAGTACAAAGAAATAGAAGAACCCTATATATGGGTCTCAAACCAAACTCAATTAACTAAGGTGGCATACTAACTGAGCCACAAACTAGAGTAGATAAGGATAGCTATCATGTAGCTATTATTCATGGGCGGTGTACCAACCGCGTCTGTAACTAACGAGTCGGTGACATAAATACACAATGGTCACCCTGGCGTATCACGAGTGGAGCTCGATATCTCAACACAATTGAAGAAAGACTCCTAAGCTTCATCTCCATCAAATATGTGACGAAATGATCCACTGTAGCTGTTGAATTATCGAAAAAATCAGTCGCCTACACCTCAAACCCTAACAGTCCTCCATAGCTTTTGAGCTCAAGCTCATAAAATCCTTCAATTTCTCACTCCTTTTGGTTCAACCAACCCTCTCCAATTCTAATTCACTCTGATCTACTTAGTTTCCAATTCAAATCAGCAAGGGAAGCAAGAAATCAAACTCAATTTCAACACCAAGCTTCAAGATAGAATCTTTTTGATACTCATTCAGTGTTGATAAACACTAATCTTCTTGTGTCCATTCACACATTAAAGTGTAACTCTTCTGTGGTGCAAACTCAAAATTTGAAGCTCATTCTCAAGTTATGGGAATGACCAAAATGAATTCCTTTATGAAGATGCTTGTTATGAAGAGTGATACAATTCTCCTTGCCAAATTGTACTACATAGAAGATGCTTTTTCTACAGGAAGAAATGTAGTAACCTACATCCAAGTGCAATCAATGATTTCATTTGAAGACCTTGAAGACATGAAAGTGCAAAAGTTTGAAGACATTTCCGTTGCCTCAAAGATTGTATCTTTGCTTGAGGGGGACCATAAAGACAAGAACTAGATGACTAATGCAAGCAAAGTCCATGAAAATGATGACCATGAAGAAAATATCAAAGAGAAAAAGAATAAGAAGAAGAAGCAGAAAAATCATGAAGACTCTGAAGCGGCAAGAAAAGTGAATAGCAAGTACATGATCAAAAAGTGCAAGCTGGACTATTCCGACAAAAATACCTACAATGTCGAGAGTAATTCTGAAAACTGCAAGGGCATCCGATCCTTGATCCCTAACTTCTTTAGCCTTGTAATGTCTAGCCCAAATGTCTTTACCATAAGATTTTAAACTCCTCATGTAGCCTTGTACTACAGCCTCTGTAAGGCCTTTGTTATAGCCTTTGGATTACGATCATGTTTGTGGTACCCACACTTAGCCTTTTCTGCGACATACTCTGGTGTTTTGCCATGTTTATGGTGTGCCCACACTTTGCACGTTACTTTCACTAAAGCCTCTATACACTTTGTACTTTTTGGTTGTCATTGAGGAGGGGTGTTGAGATATTTGCAATCACACCTAATGTAGCCTCTTTGTATGAGGTAGCATGGGCTTAGGACATGCAGGTTTCAGTAATCCCATATGCATAGAGAGGGAAGATTGCTACCCATCCAACAACTATAAAGCATTGTACTTGACTACCACTTTTCATGTAGAATGAATACAATGTCATGATGCTTTGTACTTTCAGTTAAGTGCCTTGTCATTGTCAGTCATACACAAGATTGCGTTTATGAGTCCAAGATTCCATCTTGGAACCTAATTCACTTTTGTAACAAACAATGTCTTTGTTTCTATCATCATGAGTTCACTCTATGCCTACAAGCTGCCATAGCCATGCTCTAGATCCGCTCATCTTGACATAGATTTTGCTTAAGGCCTTTAATCAAATGAAGTAATAAAGGATCCCTCTTGTCGAAGGATCATCGATTGACATGTTTGTCAAACTAGGCCTTTCATCAAGCTTTCTCAACAAGTAGGGTGTGAGTAGCTAGTAGGCATATTTCAATCAAGCACTGTTGGAGGTGATATTGCTAAGCTCTAGTGCCTTCCTAGCTTTCTTGGTAGCAATGCACAAGATGGGGACTAAAAAGTCTATGTACATGATCGTGTTGTTTTGGCATAGCATGTCCATTCAATAAAACTACAAATTATATAGAAATACTATGATTTCATTTGCATGCCATGGCCAACATTTGGTAGGGAAAATGAAAGTTGATTATGTCTTAAAGATTATGGGAGTATGAGTGATTGTTTGGGATACATTAAAGACTTTTCAAGTATAAGATGGACTTTAGATATAATATACCAATTCAGTGATCATATACTCTGTAAAGGTTGTAAATGGTTAGGACCAAAAGCATCAGGAATAAGTGAGTGCCCAATATATGTCTACTACTCATGGGACAAGGGAAAAGTGTCCAAATATAGAGAATATGCAAAGGGTAAGAAGTAGAAAAGTGAGACTTTAGTGTGAAGCCAATGGTGCACAGCCAAAAGGTGAAAAATAGACACAACTTTTTCAATCTGCTTATGGAAAAAACATGGAGAGGTTGGAAAGGAGATTGCTATTGAGCAAGGAGCATATGAAGGTGCATACACTTGCTATCATTGGAATGGCAAGTGGTGTTGGACTAGTTATAGCCCAAGTTAGAGCATGTTGATTGAGGCATGTCTCATATATAAGAAAAATGTGAAAGGCACCCTTGAAGGTATATGTTTTTAAAAAAAAAAGAATGTAGGCTACCTAGAGTGGCTTTGTGATAAGCTTGATAGCCATGTCATAGAATTGGAGACAATCATCAATATATTGTAGCAGCAAATCTAATTTATCAAACACCAACTTGAAATTCTCCAAGTAGACTTATAGCTGCATGGTGACAAAGAATATTCTTAAGATTACTTGTAGATGAAATAGAAGAATAAGTGCTATCCATCATCCTCTCTCTAATAGGAAAATAGCCATGTGTACATCCATGAGGATATGATGTGATGTTTATAAGTGGAGCTCTCTAGAAAACACCAAATAAATGAGGCAAATACCACAAGAAAATTTATATTCTCACACCAACAAGCTTGCTCTTCATGCATCAAGAAACCACAAGAAAAAAAGAAACACCAAGAACATGAATCTCTCACGGATTTATCACAATAAATGTTCAATATATCTTTATTATTATGCATCCATGACCAATAAATATATATATCTCTCTCTCCATTTTGAATGAAATTGATCACATAAACTTTATTATTCATGATCCATAGTCTTCTTCCTTTCAATCTCTCAGAGATACAATGTTTTGCTATAGAAAAATAACTATATTTTCTCAAACTCACTCTCACACATGCTCTTAATAACTCATACATCATAATCCTCATCCAATATAATAGAATAATGCACAATAATCCTCTCTTGGTCATGAATAAATCTCTCAAGAGATATGTCTTATATGAAGAGGCAACCGAGCACTACAATGTACCTCCAGAGCTCACCACTATCACTATCATTTCAGTCTTCACTTCAAGCCTTCATCAACTACATATTTCTTCAAGATATCTATTTTTTATCTTACATTCATCCCTTTCCAAGACTAGAAAACATCCCCAAGTTAAACACTCATCCATCAAAATACTCATAGAAGCATACAAAGGCTTACAAAAGGCATACAAAAGCTCAACAGAAGACTACATAAAGTCAATAGAAAACATATAAACTATATATCTCAAATCATAACCAATCCAATCCATCAAAAACCATTCAACACATACTCAAAAACAAAAATTCACAATCTCAACCTCTCAAATAGAAAGAAATCAAAGGTAAAACAAGCCTATCAGAACCAAACAATGATCACATAAAACACATAAGCATATCACAAATCATTCAAAAATCACCATGACTAATAAAAAATATTCAATCCATCCCAACATGCTCCAAAATACCTCAAACACCATAAGCACCCATCAATTCCACCACAAAATCGATCATTCAGTACCCCAAAACAACAAAAAAATCCAATCATTTCAATCCCCAACATATCCTCGCACTTAATCAAGGAGCATCCTCGCAACCTTGAAAAAAGAAAATAGAATCTCAAAACACTTGCTAATCACTTTGATGTCATTCACAACAACCAACACTCATGAACAAACCACTACCCCATTCAACCTTCAAGTTAACCTGGATATAAACAAATATATGATCCTTCAAAAACTTGAACCATTTATAAGTAGTAATCGACTAATCACGATCAACTTCAAAGTCAAGAACCATGACCCCAACTTATACCATCACAAACACTCACATAAAAAATAATCGAACATGCATCTAAATGGTATCCCCAAAAAGAAAAGAGAAATTTCCATTAAAGCTCATCAAGAAGATACAATCATTGAAATGTCCATCAATGAAGATGATTCCTCTTAAAATTTTGCTAGTGCTTAAATCTATCCATACACATATTTTCATCCATAAAAATCTTGGGAGGATTTGGCAAAAATTCCAAACAACACATTTGTTCCACAAGGATAATAAATCCAGTAGGGAAGTAATAAGCGTGAAAGTATAAAATATCCAGCCTGTTGAATATCAATATCACATTTGAATTGACACGCAACTTAGGTATTGCCTTTCCATTAGTATGGGAATATTTGTGTACAAACACCATATACCAAGCAAAGTGGGTTGTCAATCTCACTAAAGGATTTGGTGATTAATAATGCATATTTACAAACTAAATATAGTTATGAGAGGAATTGTAGGAAACTATCCAATCTTCTAGAATAACATGCCAATTAATTTGAGAAACCATCAATGAATCATTCTGGCTCCAACCACTTCATCTTGGAATTTGAGAATCAACCCTGAATAGCAACTAACCAACTAAGGTGGATCAGAAACAAGGAAATTTAATAGAGGAAGAGAAATAAAGGATAAGGGATGAAGTGGTGGATAGGCAAAGTCATAAAAGGATGGAAAATATAAAGGTGGAGAATAAAAAATAGGAACCAAATGTGACAAGAGCATGATTAATAAATATGGAAAAAATAAAGATAAGCCTGAAGTGCAAGGCACATGATTAGGAAGAATAGGTGAAAAAGGATGGTCTATGGTGAAAGGAAAATGATTGAAGATAGGACTTTGAGGATAAGATTGGGGTTGGAATAAAAGAGAAGGAACGGTTTGAGGCTTGATAGGCTTCAAACCTATGGGCAAACCGCTAATAATACATGAAAGATGATACTCTAGGACCTAGAGTAGATTGATGGTTATAAACTTTAAAGAAAGAAGAATCAAAAGGGGATTTCTAGGAAATATCAGCTAGAAGGTCCACTTTCAATTGGTTAATTTGTTGTACATGGTAGAGGCTTTCAACTGGCATTGGTTTAATATAATAGAGCCCACTGGAGCATGCCAAGATATCTCAAAAAAACTAGTCACTTTGGAAGAATATCCCTAAAAAATCTCATCCATCTTCAACTCCAAAGAATGAATATATAAAACAACTTAAAGGACCACATCCCCACATACCAAGAAACATCATCCTCATCAAAGAATGAGTATATAAAACAACTTGAAGGACCACATCCCCCACATACTAATAAATATTATCCTCATCAAGAATCAAGAAGTCACCTCAAATATACATATATGAGAATAACATGGTGTCAAGTGTCATAGGACCCTCAAAGACCATTCTAACAACATCTGTGAGAATTTCTGTTGATCAAGTACCATCCCATAATCCATTAAAGACAACTTCATGTAGAACACTAGCTTTTGCTAGTGATAATGAAAAAGAATGAGTGATTTGGTGGGACATAGTAAGCACAATATTCAAAAGATGTCCACAGGAGTGCCATCATGGGATTAACATCTCTCCATCTCTGCTTGAAATAATGGGCATAATACTTCACTACACTAAAGGGCAACCAAGTCCATTGGAGAAAAAGATGGTACTACGGGAACAATATGACTTGGGGGAATAGAGCAAGAATGGACTAATTGTTCTTGCAACTCCTTAATTTTATTAGTTTGAATGTCAATTGTAGAGTTGGTTGTCAATTGTTCTTGCAACACTTGTCAGCTAAGTGGTACTATCAGTAAGCTATGTCTACAAAGAGGATATCTCAGTCTTTCAAGTTTCCAACTCATTTCCAATAGCTTAGTATCTTGCTCCATCTAATTAAAAAGATCAACCAGAGTCTCTTTTCTAGAGCTTAATCCAAATGTGCCTTTATGTGACTCATCCTTTGTCCTTTGCAATTCTCATAAAAGGAAGAATACAACTATTGAACATAGGTTGTGACTGTGAATTCAATAAAGCTCTGAAGATCCTTGCATAAAAAGGGACGACATCACCTATCATAAGGTGATAGAGGGAAGGATCTTGAATATCAATATTACCCTCTCTTTGTACCAAAAACAAATTTGGGAAAATAATGAATGTAGGAAGGGAACTTCCTAATGTGGTAGGAATAGTAACTAGAGGGACTGATTCTTGTATAGTTTTTGCAACTTGCTTCAAATGCTTGTGTTGGGTCACCATAGGGGGCAAAGAGTCATGGGATTCCTCTTCAATAGGAATGGTATCCTCAACAACAGTACGAGGATTTACAAGGGGGTCTCAAAAAGGTGGAAGAAGATTCTTAGAAGGAATAGAATAGGTAATGAAAACATGAAAATAAGATCCATAAGTCACATTGGTTACAAGACCTCGGGTGCGGGTGACTTTCATGAAATTTTGATCCACCTTTGCAAGGAGGTAAAATCTCTAATCAATAGTCACACCTTTAAGCACCATTCTAGATGCATTGAATAACTTCTTAGACAAGTGATTTCTAGGAGTCTTGGCTAGCATGGATCTATCTTGAAGGAACTAGCAAACCTACTTCCAAAAGGGATCTTAAATCATGGAAACATAGACACTCAAAGTATTGATAACCTTTTTAGAGTCCAATGTGTCCTTGGTTTGTTTTTGCAACAGCTTCATAATTTCCTCATTGGCCCACAAGCTCTGGCCCACAGGCTATTGGAAAGGATCCCCCATGGTAGGGAAGAGATAGAGGTTTGCCCAACCCTCTAGGGATCATCATGAAAGTAGTATCCCCAACAAAACATGCATGCTTGCTATATGAGGAGAAAAAAGCATAACCTACAACAAGATCTAGGGAAACAAGTAGTAAGGTATGACCCAAGAAAGCAAATAAACCAAATCTTGGATAAGATCTGACTAAAGGAATCAAGAATTATCCCCAGAAACCAAGGAAATAGACTAGACAACCTCGAGAGAAGGCTAGGATGGCATTCAGAGTATCACAAAACACACACACCACAAACACAAAAGATGTGTGCAAAAGAGCCAACAATCCATACAAAAGATTGTCACCAAGAAATTCCTCATACACAATATCACAAACCACTCCATATCCTAGGAAAATTTTGACATCACCTCATAGATATGCGATCAAAAGCTTCATGACATGTAGACAATCAAACACCCTAATCCCTATATTAAGCAATAAATACAAAAGAAACTACAAACTGTACCCCTGACAACATGATTGTGACCATAAAAAAACCAAATAACAATTAGACCATAACACCTGGATATCACAAGAACATGACGATAAAGACTCACTAAAAGATTGTGTCACCTACAATCCCCCATAGCGCATTCATGAATTAGATGATAAATGTGTAGTGTGGATGGATTAAAGTTAAAGCCAGGTCGATTGGAATCAATTATTATCAAGAAGTGAAATTTATTAGGTGATAAACCCTAGAAAAGAAAATGGTCTTGATTATCCAAGTTCATTTTTATAACTTATGATGTGTAGAGCACTTTTTTGCCAGCATGTGCATGAGTGACTATTGGTTGGTTTTATTAAAAATTAAAAAGTTGTGTTTAGCATATGAAATGCATGTATGTGAACAACTGGCTCCTTTTGATTTGTTTAAAATGTGTGTTGAGAGCAAATGCACATGGAGAAGGTGATCAATAGGATTTATTTAGGAATAAAATGTGTATTTGGATGTGTAAGAAAAAAGGGAAAGAATTAAAACATTGAGGGTGTGAAAATGTACCCTAATCTGAAAGGTACGAAAAAAAAATATAAATGGATACCCACGTCCTCACAATACCACAAGATCACAAAAGAACATGTGGAATAAGAGTGTAAAGGAAAAAATGGGGTTTGTTTTGTTGGGTTTTTAAAAATTATTTGGAAAAGACGTGTATATATACTTGTGTGGTTTTTTTTTTATTTTTTATTTTTGGCTTGGTTTTTTAAATTTTTTAATTTTTCTTACATTTTTTTAACAATAAAAAATAAGATTTAGTAGTGCTAAGTGTTTGTGTGGTTTTTTTTTCCTTCGTTTCTTTGGATAATGTTGTGACTTTTATGTTGATTGGATTGTGTGGGGTTTTTTAATTTGATTTTTTAACTAAATGAGTTTTTATTTATTTTTTTGTTTAGAAAAAAAGTTTTTTTTCTTTTAATGTTTTTAATTTTTTCATTTTACAAATTATGTGTTTAATAATTTTTTGAAAATAGATGTGTGAATTATGGGATTTAATGGCGGCAACTCGAGCTGAGGATGCATGAATGATATAGCAATCATTGCTCTATGTACTCACATCACTAGAAGAGGAATGATAGGAACCCATATCTCACAACCAGTTTAGAAATTGACAAGAGAAAGGGAAAAAAGGGAGTATGCAAGCATGCACAATTGATGGTGCATCAGTGTATTCCACCCTATCTAGCATAGATACAAGAAGGAAGGCTAGGGAGCCTTGTAGTGCAATATGCAGAACAATGTAATGTGTCCTATTGTGGTTACAGAGGCCCATCCCATGTATGCATAGGGAAACAAGAACATACTTAATCACCACTGGTCGTAATGTTCCTCAAATCTCACCTCTATATAGGTGGAAATAAAAGGTTTGTCACACAAATCTCACCTCTCTATAGGTGGAAATAGAAGGTCTATCGTACTCTGTCCCTCCCTGTGTCTCATGCTCTATTAATAGATACAGAAGGGCAACCCAATTCTTAACACCCATTAATGTAATCCTCACTGCCACTTGTGCAAAGGCTATATGCCTTATGGGCAATTAACAGTGCAATCATGCATCTCATCTTGTGCCAACATAAAGTGCAAGAAAGAAGGCCATGGAGCCTTATAGTGTCATACACAAAACAAATCATGCTTTGTGTATTGAGAGGCCCAACCTATGCGTGAAACACTCTATTCACACAACTCACCTCTCATTTGAATTAAAGATAAAAATATTGGTCATTGGCCCCACCCTCTGTCTCACACTCTGTTGATGAATGCAAAGGGCAACCCATACTCACATCCCCATCCTATTAGGATAAAAGCTTACATCACTCTCAAAGGTTGTCAATGAAGATTATATTTGGCTTGGTGACGATGTTACATGGTATTTGCTGACGAAGAGATGTATTTAAGGAGGAAGCCAAGAAATCATTAACTTAGATTGGATTTTGCATTGATTCAACACATGATATCATCCTAGATGCATGGAAATTGTTTTCATAAACAATGACCCACACTGAGGGTAAGGTATCATAAGCCATAGGGCTAGTGATCGGTTTCTTTGGGGAGTGTGCAGTGAGGATCATATTCTATCTCCTAGAACAATTGATTAAAAGAGAGGACTATGTATCGTACATGCTTTATGTTTAAACGACGCATCATCAGGGTTAACACTCGAGGTGTAGGAGAGCTGAAGTGAGCCAGGTAGTTAGTCGAGGGGTGTTCCATGTTTATGTGATACGATTATATTTGGGTACTCTCCCTATGATGATTTGGGAATGGATATGTTGGACTATAAACAATACAAACACTTATTTAAGCTAGATCAGTGTGTGCAACCTCTAGATGCTCCTAGCCGCAAGGTCGTGGGGTGTTTTGGCTGAGCATAAAGGCCTAGCTAGAGCCTTAGAGCTAGTGTTAGGCATCCTAGCTATGGCTTCTCCCTCAAAGTATCCACCACATGGCTCATCATGGCATGCCTTCAGGATTATTCTAATCTCATCTCCTACTATGCATCTCTACAGTACTTTATATTTACCTTTCTTGTACAGAGTGTTTCCTAGCAAGGGTGTAGGGGGTTGATTCCAACAAAAGGTTCTTCTTCTCTTTGCTACAATTACCAAGGCTAGTACTATTGTATGGCTAAGAGGTTGACAATGTCTGCATACCATGGGGTCACAATCTCTACTAAAAATAAAGCTACATTAGGAAGGTTTAGATCATCTTGCACCTCTTGTTCACTCTAAGGGATTTGCAATAGATGATCAGCCAAGAGATGGGAACGACCAAGTTTAGTGACTAACCACTGACTAAATCTAACTCTAGTTAAGTCAGCTACCAACTTGTTCAAGACACATATATGATTGACAACTACACACACCCAACTTCCATGTCTGTAGTAGGTAGTAGGTAGATTAAGATTGAATATTTAAACATCCCATGTCCTTACACATAGTGCAAGCTTGTAATTGGACAAAAATGTTGCTTGTCTATAGATCACGTGTGACCCTTTGACAAGTTTCAATCAAAAATCACTAATCAAGTGATCTTGGACTTTGAGGTAATGGTGAGTAAAGTGTGTATTGATCATGCCTTGCAATCAAACTCTAGTTGAAATAAACTCAAATAATAGTAAATGTGCCCTAGAAATATCCACAGGAAGGAGCCGGTCCATCTCAAGAAATACACCTATTATAGCCCATAAGAAGAGTTTGTGGCCATATAGTGGAAGGAGTACATGAGTTGATAAACCCATTGGAGAGAACTACGCTCATTGCACCCTTGACACTAGATAGGAGTTCTATCTCCAATGGAGCCTGAGATAGAAGCTATGATCGATGCATTACTACCCATGGATAAAGGGCCATCCGATTCATTAAGAGAGGAGGCATCCATACCATTATATGATGGGTCTGAATATCTCACTTAAGGGTGCTCCTAAGTACATAGGCAAAGTACAGATGGAGTAAGTGTGACCTAATTGTTTAGGTACATACTATACTCCTTTGTCTTGATATATGAAAAAGAATAGTTTTTATTTCTTCAAAGGTATTTGGGTTTTTTTCAAGCTACTAAAATGTTACATATACTGCCATCTAGGAACACAATACCCAAGTCTCGTAATAATGTGTGACAAGTATTGTGGAAGCTTGGCATGGATTTTAAAAACATTCATGCTTGTGCTATAATGACAATGTGCTCTTTCGAGGAGAATATGAGTCCATGAAAACTTGTCTAAAGTGTCGTTGGGGCCCAAAACTAGCTTTAACCTGTGGGCTCCTAACCACACCAAGTAACCTCACACAGCCTCATGACCAGGAGTGTTTGGATACTATAAGTAATTCTTCTAATTGTTGTGCTTGTAGATATAATTTCAAATTGTAACCCAACTAATTACCCCTCTCAACTCTAAGCAAAGGAATTTCCCACACATAGCTTTCCTACACCCCCTAGGGATTGTCCCTAGGATGCACTGTCTGAAATACATAACACATCATAACATGCTCCTCTTTTGATATTTATCATTCCAAGAAATTGTTTATAACCTCACATTATATTTTTCCCAAAAATAAACACTCTAACCTATAGCTAGGGATCCTCTTTTACTCCATGTAAATTAATGGGTTTGCATATAATTGGTATGGATCTACAATATTCATTTCGATATCATGCTTATATGCATATGCAATGTGTTGTGCTACATAGTGCTCAAAAAATTATAACTAATAAAACAACCATGTTACGTGCAAAACCATTCTTTTTATGATTTATTCTAGCATAGTGCAGTGTTGAAGAGATTGAATTGGGCTAACCTATGCTTTCACTCCATAAAATATGCACTAAAATACTAAATGGCTTACTATGATGCATAAACATTTGGTTCTTCATTGCAAAACATTCAATTTATGTCTCTGCCTTGTATCTATCGACTTTTATGTTTTATATATCATTTTACATAGAACCTATGCTTATGTAACTACTTTAATACAAAAGCATTAGGAAAAAAATGAAGTCACAAATGGGCCTTTTACCCCCCCTCTCTCTCCTCCTTAAAACAAGGAAAAGAGATGAGAAGCATAGTAAAATAATCCTCCTCTCTCTCCACTTTTGCAATCTCGTTTGCCTTTTTTATCTTATCTACAAAGATATACTCAGATTCCTTCTCTCTTCTCATTCAGGAAGTCTTTTTCAACCAAATTTTATATGCAAAAATGAGTTAGTTATAGGAGTGTGGTGCTTTGTTTTCAATGCCAAATGATTAGTAGATACGAGGTAATTGATTTTTTAATTGAGAACAAGGAAAATAAAATTTTGAAAGTTCCTTTTAAGATATTTTGGGGATTTTTTATATTCTAGCTTTTGGTTTTTAAAAAAACCAACTGGTCAAATTTCGTGTTTTTTGGAGATGTTTTTGGAGGCAAAATAGAAATATCTAAAATACAAAAAGTCTTAGACATCCCTACCCTCTGAGCTATTTTCCCCCATATATATACTCTCTCATGGCTCTATTGTGACCTCTTCTCTATGTTTATGCAACCTTCATTAATAGAGTGAATTAATTACACCCTCCTTTCCCTTGGCACCTTTGTGTGCCTCTCTGTGCATTTCTACTCTACCTCTTGTGACAACCAAGTAGGCTCCCCGTTTCTATTAATAGTAAAATGAATACATGAAAGAAGGAGCTACATATTGAGCTAGAGTTTGAATATGCCCCGTTATTCAAAAGAACCCAACATACCAGTGTCAACCCTCACGTTTTGTAGAGTTACAGGAAAATGGGATTGAAACATGTGGATTTGTGGGTTGATAGGGGAATCTACCCAATTGACCACTTAAACAATAGACCTCCAACTTTCTCAGAAATCACAAATTTGCTGAAGTATGTGTGCGAGGGTGAAAATGGGATACTTGGTTATACTAGGGAGCTCAATGATCAGGTGTTCAAAGTATTTACAACTTGCCAAGAAACCATTAAAAATTACCATGATGTGATCGTTGCGCATCAACTTCATATACAATAGCTCATAAGACAAGTGGTATAGCTGAATGACACTATAATTCAACAAAACAATCAAAATATTTCAATGTAGGACACTATCCATGACATTGGTATCTCATATGAGGAGGCAAAGGCACAATTGGATGACTTGAGAAAGATCAACAACAAGCTAACACATGAGTGCAAATGAAAGAAGAAGCCAATCAATGAGTTAATTGTGAGTAGCGGTCGGTGGAAGCAACGTATCAAAGCATGTAAGATAGCTCAGAAAGAGAACTTAGGTGAGGGTGAGGTTGGATTGTGTATTAGTAGATTGCTGAAGGCAAGTACATTGGAAAACACTTTGAGCAATCCTAAGTTTAAGGTTGTGAAGGAAAAGGTGATTGAGTGCACATTAAAAGATGTGTCAAATGAGTTCTTAGCCATGGATGCACAATCTATTTGTGACAAGGCTGGTATTAGCACAACGACTTACTCAAAGATATTCAAAGGTGTGAAGGTTGGGTTTGGTCATGTGCTAAAGATAAATAGAATCGTGCCTCTTCCTCAACCCTCAAAATTAATAGAGGCCCGACGACAACTTAATACAAAGGTTTTGGAGTTGATAGGAGATCCAATGCATGTTCAATGTGTGGAAACACTAAAGGTTGGGACCAAAAATGCATATGATGTGAAGTTCACCGAACTCAATAATTACTATTTAGATTTGAACAAGGAGCAGTCGGCAATGGTAATGCACTACAATATTTCTGTTGAGGAGTGTAATGGTAAATTGCAGTTCGTTAGATGAAAGTGAGGTCATCAAAGGAGTAAATCTTGAAAGAGTTAGTGTAACTTTGATGAATAGAGCTTTACAATTCGACAAGAACAACCCAAGGAGATTTAGCGTTCAATCTAAGCGCCGTGTGTGGTGGCTCACTGCGTTTGAAGTTCCTAAGGAAACATTTGAGGTGCTGCAGCTGTTCTTTATGCACACAAGCATTCCAAGCATCATCAATCATCAGGAATATGGTGAGATGCTCTTGGTTGAAGGGTATGGTCAATACTTGATTGAATGGCATCTTGCAGGAGACTTGAAAACTTTAAAATGCATGTGTGGAATCTCCAATGGTGCAAATACAAAGAATCCATACCTATATTGCTTGACAGAGAGGGTGGAAGGAAAGGATGGAAAGAAGAGCTAGCGAAGGGTGACAAGTGCTGCATCGATGTGCAATAGAGAAGATCCCACTTGGAAGCCCATCTTCAACATTCCCTTGGATTGTATTCACATTTTTTCATTGCATGCTTTTGTCAGAATCATGGAGAAACTTGTATATGAATACATTTGCTTTGCTTATAGGATGCAACCAGAAAAAGAAGCCATTGCAATGTGTAGGAATGTGGAGCGAGTACTATCAGAAATTGGGCTACACAAGCATCAATTGATGATGGAAAATAATGAGAAGAGATTAGGATAATTTGGTAACTTACCAAAAAAGCCTTGCTTTGGAGGAGCAAAGGCTAGGAAGTTTCTCTTAGCACCCATCAATGAGGAAGGGAATGTCATGGTTCGTAGGCCGCAAGACTACGATGGGTGGAAAAAGTTACATTTTGTAGTTCCTGATCAAAGTAATGGAGGAAAAACAAGATTGGCCAAAGCTAAGGTTTGGATAAGTCTTAACAAATCGGCTCCCTTACTTTGCAAGATGGTATTTAACAATGAAGATAAGCAAGAAATTATCAATGATGTGCATAGCTTCTACAAAAACATGGTGGAAGCATGGGGAAAAATCTCTATCACACATTACATGGTGCATACTAAGTTAATATTTTAAAATTGTATGAATTGTATAAACTATTGAGCATAGTTTTACTCATGTGTGATATGTGTCTTTGTAGCATATCCTTGAGGCACATGGGCCATACTTTGCAGAAAAGGGAAGCATCAAAATTTTGTCCACACAAGGGATGGAAAATTCACATTGGATAGCGCGTGGTGCATACCAAAGAAAAACTGATCATGGTGGAGGGGTGAATGGTAGCAATCCAATGATCCAATTGCTATCTTGGTGGTATAGGATGAAGCTAAACTCTCACAAAAGAGAGCAAATGAAAGTGTTGATGAATCGGCTGCAGACATGATGGAATCACGTGGTGTCACTAAAAGAGTGCATTATGAAGCCTCAAGTACCAAAGAAAACCATGCCAAGTGGCTAGAAACAAGGCTTCAACAAGGCATCAAATGGGTTCGAAGAGAGCTAAGATAATAAGATGAACAATGTGTTCAGTGTGAATGCAACAATTCATAGTTTAAGAGAGAAAGAGAGAGTGTGCATCTATGTGAATGAGTCTCATAGGTTTATATAAAAGAGGGTTTCACTTTCTATCTTATCATTGAGTTCTCACATCTCTTGTGCAGAAAAGATGTCTAGGTCTAAGGTAGTTGCAAATAAGCTTCCGCTCAGGGCCCCATATCATGTTCAGCCCCTTGGAGCATCTACTAGCTCAGATGCACCCCCTTCTCAACCTAATTCACCTTCCTCAAGCCGCCCTCACAAGGGTCCTCCTCAGTATCCCCACAAGAAATGCAAGTGGAAGCCAGGTACAGTGGCCTTGAGAGAAATTAGGAGGCATCAACTCTCTTTTGATCTCATCATTCCAAAGGTGAGCTTCTCGAGACTTGTTCACGAGATTGTGCAAGACCTCTACCGCAAAGAAAGCAAGAGGTGGTTTTCGGCACAAGGTCAGGATAGACCTGATCGCTTCACAAAAGAATGTCTTCATGCTATACAGTATGCTGCAAAGGCCTTTTTAGTTGACTTGATGACTAATGCTCAACGTTGTGCAATACATGCGAAGTGCATCACTGTAACTCCCAAGGACTTCCAACTTGTAAGAAATCTTCAATCGGTGAAGGATGCATTCATTCCAATGGAATGAACACAGTTTGTAATGTTATCTTTTTTGGCATAGTGTTATCCTCGTGCATTGGACATATGACTATGTCCCAGTGTAAAACTATTGTATGCGTCCTTAAAATATGAATTAAAAGTTTACACTTGTCCTTCGCTCTCAACTTTGACTGTGTGTCTTTGCTGTATTTTCAATTCTTACTTACAGTTTTTGTTAGCATTGTCAATTTCAATAAGAATAGCATGCAAAAATTTTCCATTTCTTGTTGCAGACTTTACTCCTGATGTCTCTCTATAGTCTATGTGGTGCAAAGTTTCTAAGGGCCAGTAGTCGCGATGTTGCTTTCTCAATTATCAATCCATCCATAATTTTGGTGTGGGATAATTTTTAAAATACTAAATTGTATCAGAATGCGACGAAACTTCACATGTGCACTTGTTAGGTGGCCAAGAGCCCAAATTTTTTTTTGAAAAAAAAGTTACTACACACCTTTGGTCTGAAGTCTGGCGTTTGGAGCCACTTTCATGCCATGAAAGTGGCTCCAGACGTGGCTCCAGACGCCAGACTTCAGACCATGGGTCTGCATGCACTTTTTTTTTCAAAAAAAAAGGGGGGGTTCTTGTCCACCTAACGAGTGTGTATGTGAAGTTTCATCGTATTCTGATAAAAGGTTATGGATTTACGATCACATGATGGATAGTGCGTATGAAGCTACATTAACCCAGTTTTGGGGTTTAAATGGTTTAAAAGTTCATTCTTCTTCTCATTTTCACACCTTGCTTTCTTTGCTTCCTCCATTTTTGCATCCCCAACCTCTATGTCTCTTCTCCGTCTTGTCCTCCTCAAGCTTGCATGGCACGCACCAAGCAAGCATGTTGTTGTTTTGGCCCCGAAAAGACATCACGCTAAGGCCTGCCACCTGGAGTACAAGGTAGAGCCTCCTCTAGTGCAGCAAATAGGTGCTCCCCATAGAGCACAAGGACCACCACAGAAGAAGAGGAGATGGAAACTGGGCACTGTTGCCCTTCGAAAGATAAGGAGAATCCAACACGTATACAAGCTTCTCATCCTGAAAAGTTCTTTTCATAAGGTTGTTTGAGAAGTCATGCAAGACTTGGAGCTGAAAGGGATGGGAAGATTTTAGGCATGAGTGCGGGATGGCCCACCAGCAAGAAGGTGGACTATTGCAACTATGGAGGCCCTACAAACAGCTACAGAGGGGTTTCTCATCGACTTGTTTGATGATATACAACTTGCAGCCATCCATGCAAAGCGTGTCACAATCACAGATAAAGACATGAACTTTATCATTCAGCTTCGACACAGCAAGGGGACTCTACCATAGTTTACTAGATTAATGATGCAAGGTTTGTAATGAGTGTTATAGCACCATAACTTCTTGGAAGGCCAAAAAATTTTGTATACTCTACCACATTGGAATATTTATTTATATATACATAATATCTCATGCAATGTGTACTGAATTCAAATAATTGAGTAAAGTTTTTTTGTTTTGTTTTTTGAAATGCATGACTCTTAATTTTTGTTTAACGTACGGACACATCAAAAGTAGTAATATGTACGGATACAAGTTACGTTATTGCTTATGCACAATTGCAAGTACAGTACTACGCATTGAATTATGTTAATGTATGCGGATGCATCATTCATGTACCACACATTATCGTCACACTTACGCAATCGCAAGTGTAGTACTATGCGTTGAATTATGTTAAGTATGCAAATGCATCATTCATGTACCGCATATTATCGTCACACTTATAAGAACCACACATTTATTTAATAAATATTTATTTGTAGGGACAAAGTAAAGTATCTTATATTCATCAAGAAAAATATATGTGATGGCTATTAGTGATGGTAGATACAAAAAGCCGATAGCCAACAAGAACTCTCAATTGTTCCTTGGCTTTTTCATCGGTGGAGAGGAGGGGCCAGCTTCCGATGAAAATATAAGCTCCTTCTTTGCTTCAAAAATGATGCACTCCCCCTTCAGCTCTTTCTCCAGGAGAAGCGAATCTGACACTTTAGTGATGTCACCTAATGTAGCAAGCACACACATTGCTCCATCATGTGTTTGGTTAAACAAGTAAAGAAGCTTTGACCGCTTGATTAGCACCACCTTCTCCAAGCTAGATGTCACAGGTATCACTCGAAAAGGTTCAAAATTGGTCAAAGCTTGAATTTTCATGAGTATTTCTTGCCCTCCTGGTGAGCACTTCTTATGGAAGACCACTAAATCTGCAACAAGGTTACCAATATACTCCTTCAAAGCTGAATCCTTTAGTATGTCCTAAATGACAAATTCAAATCAAACAATATATTTAGTGACTTATCTAGAGTTATCAAAAAGCAATGAATCTTGACGATAGGGTGCGTTGGGTCCCCCGGAGTCCACCGGTGAAATCTTGACAAAAAATTATGCCTATAAGCTGCCCTATCCGAATTTGGCATCTGGGGTGTGAGTGCACTAGTGAAATCTTGGCAAAAAATTATGCACGGCCCTATCCGAAGTCTGGCGTCTGGGGCCATACCCCAGATGCTAGAATTCGGATAGGACAACTGCAGGCATACGTGGTCCCAAACGCTAGACTTCGGATAGGGCAGTTGCAGGCATGATTTTTTGCCAAGATTTCACGAATGGACTCTGGGGGACCTAACGCACCCTACCGTCAAGTTTCATCGCATAGAAATATATGGTAGTTAGAAATCTCACCTTCTCCATATCATCTTGTATCTTCATTTCCTCATGTGTCAAGGAGGCACCTCTTTGGGCATAGGGATCTACAAGCTCCTTGGTAGGAAGCTTGGGCCTTGGTCCGAACAAATCATACTGTAGTGCTTCAAATTCAGCATTTGGCACAAGGTAATCTTCTTCAACCGAGGTAATATGCTCCTGTTGTGCTGCTATGATGGCACTCACAGTATCTAAGCTTGTGCCATCATATCTTCCAATCTCTACCATTGTCGGATGCACATCCATGTAATCATAATCTATCAGGTCTTCCATTGAATCCCTAACTAGGATAGAAAACAACTCTTCTTCCTTCATTTCCAAGTATTGTAGTACATCTAATAGAAGCAAGTATTGTACACCATCTAGGCAAGGTTGGTTTGTCGACTTGTGGCTATTCTGAAGAAGATGGCACCATGAGAGCCAACCCTTGCTCTGCCACCACTCGATGTTCCTCTTCAACATTTATGAGCTCTTCAATCAGTTCTTCTCCCATGTATGTGATAGAAACAACCTGTGGAGTTGTATCTTCATCGCTCTCCTCCTCTAGGGGTGTATCCAATGCAAGGAGGTAAATTGCCAATGTGCAATCACACTCCACGAGATCTAAAGGTGATGTATGCACTTCCCATTGGAACAGTGCATACTCTGTGTGAAGGATCCACATGGGCCAGACACCTATTCACCACTTTTTGGTGATTCTTCCTTGCTTGAAATACCATGAGTTGTTCTAGAGGCACCCAAGTCATGTGAGATCCCTCAATGGAGTATGTGCATATAGCAATGGTGCTCACAAAGTCTTCCAAAACCTGAAGGGGGGGATCCATCAATGAGAGCACGCTTTCAAGGTTGAAGTTCTTAGAGAAAACCTGGAATATCTCGTCACCCTAGTTGGCAAAGATAGTCTTGTGGATCCACTCATCAAAGTGTGCACGAGCATTCATTGTAGCAGGTAGAGGGATGTGGTGGATATAAAGAGATGAAGAGAGAAAGTGTGAAATGAAACAATGAGACAATAAATAAACTAGTTCTACCTTTAAAACCTTAAGTTTTAAACCACCAAAGGTTGTTCGCATACAATATTTAGTTATGGCTTTACTTACGTCTTTGTAAAGTTTACATGCATATGTAAATGTATTGATGTGGAAAGTGTATAACAAGTGTATGATTTTGCATAAATACCATAATTTTTAAATATTGCAAGTTTGTAAGCGATAATATTCTATTGGCCAAAAAAATCCAAAAATTTATAGGTGTTGGATATTACAACTTATGGTGTTGGGATTTTTAGACAGACTTTACAATTTCTAAAATATATGGAGCCACACACTTTCCGCTGGTAACAGTATCCTCAACTTGGCTTTGAATTTTCCTACTATCTAGTTTAAAATAGAAGCTAACACATGGATTCTGCATTAACATTCTAATTTCTTGGTGCATTATACTCAAGGGCCAATCATCCTCCATTTGCAACACTTGGGGCTCGCGGCCCTCACAAATGACAATAACATCCACAACTACACTTTCGCACATGTCTTGATCAAGGCACAACCATTTACCCTTGAGCATCCTCCATCTACTATACTTGAACACTAGGCATAAAGTCTGTCATGCAACAAAGTACCTGTAATTGGAAAGGAAAGTTAGCCAATTCATCCCAAAGTAAGATAATAGTCAACTAAGAGAGAAAAATTTTACCTGAAAGCCATGTCCCTTGTTGCGACTCGACACTCCACTGTGCCAGGAGTGTGAGTTATTTTTTATGTCTAAGTTTTGCCTAGGATCCTTGTCACATAATCCTCTGATGTATTTTTTATGACATATGTGCTTTTGGTACGTCTCAAACCCTAACATTCCTTGAACATGTGTGCGAAAATTGCAATCGGTATGAACGAGCTTAGATGTACATTCTTTGAGCCGATGCTTGGCTTCATAGAATTCAATATGTCTGCTGAAATTTTTGTGCTACACATGTGCAAAATGTCACTACTACACAATATCCATTCTATGCTATTGAGATTCGATATGTGCATAAACTTAAGGGTTCCATATTCTCGACTCCCCTTGGGTAATATGTACTTGGAATCATAGAAAAAAACAAGGTCCTCTGCGAGCTGCTTAGCTGTATACCCCTCAAAGAGCAATCTACCAATTTCGAGGTGGTAACACTTAAAAGAACCAGTGAAACTCTCAACATTTTGCCACTCACAGCAATTCGAAGGGTATACTTCTATAAATACGAGACAAGTTGTTACATAGGTATCATGAAATTTCTCATTCTCAATGAGTTGCAAATACTTACTGTTTGCAATGTTTCGTTGAAAGGGCACAATGGGCGTGATATGTATTTGTTTTTGCATGAATACATGTTGTACAAACACCTTTGTTACAAGGTGAGAATCAAATTTCCTTTTTCTGAGAGCTATAATTTTACCCTTCTAGTGCTTTGATACATCTGCAATTGTAGATGCTTTCACCCTAAAAGCTCCCTTCATACTTGGATGCATATGTACCCAAGACGAGCAATGATACTAAGGGCTGAAATGATGAACGGGTTGCCTCTTACCCATCCAACCTCCAATCCTCACTAAGAGAACTAAAGAGGGGCACCACCTAGCCAAAGGGAGGATGGGCTAGGACATCCCTTTTCTCAAAGAGAATCAAGAGAACCAAGACACAAATTTACAAGAGAGAATATATGTACTAGACACCATATTGGAATATAAGAGAGAGAGATGAGAGGAGAGGGAGACAAGAGGAGAAGAGGTAGAAGAAGCTTGCCATTATGCTACATGGAATGAGAAGATGAGAAGAGAGGGAGATAATAGGAGAAGAGATAGAGGAAGCTTGCCATTATACTACATAATAAAAGAACTTACTCATAGCTTACCTCAAAGAGATGAGGATATTCTAGAATGCTCTCATGGACTTGTCATTGTCCTTCCTCCCCCTCTCTCCCCTTCATTCTCCATGGGCTCTTTATATAGCCTCCATGAGGGATTAGATTAAGTTAGTCTTCTTGATTAACATAATCTTAGATGATATATGGCATCTTTGAAAATATGAAGAGTAGTGGATGGGACAAGTCCCCACCTTGGTCATCATGCAAGAAGCCAAGGGTGGTGGTATACAAAATAGAGAAATTGAGCTAGATTACAAGAGGTGGGTGTCCAAAGCACATTATTATAATATATTTACAAGAAGGACAAAGTGGAAAGTTTGTGTGGTGAAAAAGAGAAGAAAATTGCATGTAGCCAGCAGTCTGCGCCTTCGTAACTTCAAATCCGTGAGGAATTTGAAAAAAGTTTCTTCTGCAACTTTGTAGACCAGGTTGAAACCGATCAGGCATCGCGAGAATTTTCTTGAAATTTGCTTTTTCTTGGGAGTTATTGAGATTATAAAAAATGGCTTTCAAAAGCTGCTTTGACTTTAGTCTCCCATATGTATATAAATACATATAAGCATGTGACAAAAGGGGTCCATGCTTGTAAGCTTTTGTGCAAGATCCAAATGACACCATGATGTGGATATTGACTTGTGTGCTAGGGTGAGGTGTCCTTTAATGATGGTGATAGATTCCAAATCTTAGTGATGCAGACGGAGCCCATGTGTAGTTGGAGGCTAGTCCTTTGAAAAATCTATGCATTCACTCAACTCCTAGGTGCAATCCATTTTCATCTTCACTAAGATAACCATCCCTTTTACCCTTTACATTGACATGCCTTCTAAGAACTCGTTCCTCCCATTTGCTAGAGTTATCGTAATCGAGAAGCAATGTAGCATACCTAGTGCTTGAAGAGTAAACCCAAAGTGATATGGTAAGCTCTTGATAGGGGCTTTGGCCAAAATTTTGTGGTAATGATCCAGGTTGTAAATTTAGCCCTCCCCTTAGGCTAGAGGTATTCATGCCTCTAGCTTGATAATGATGGTCCAATAGAGCAAGGAGGACTGCACCCCCTCATTGGTGGCTCTTCATTGAATGACTGCTCCAAAGTGTTCATATTTCTTTGAAAATAAGGCTTCAGTCTCGCCATCCATTTACCCTTGTCTTGTGAACCTTCCCATCCATGTCACCTAGCTAATAGCTTCCATTTGGATATCTCCTTATGACCATGAATGGCCCTTCCCACTTGAACACAAGTTTAGCATCCTTTTTGTTATCAAAGCGGTTATCATAGCGTAGCACAAGTGATCCTTCCCTTATGTGTTTACTAGCCAGCTTCTTATTAAAGGTCTTCCTCCTCTCTTCAGCCTGCATGGAATAGTGTTGGATTGCTGCTTCTCTATCTAACTCCAGCCTCTCTAGATCCAAGATCCTTTCCTCTACCTTCTTATCTTGATTCTTCTCTTGACTGGCTACTAAAACACGCAAATTGGCCAATTCCACCTCTATAGGAAGCAAAGCTTCTTGGCCATAGACGAGGTGAAATGGAGTATAGCCAAGTAAGGTTCTAAATGAAGTCCTGTAGGCCCAAAGAGCTGCATTCAATTTTTTATCCCAGTGCTTGGGGTGCATGTGTACCTGCTTGGTAATTATCTTACAAATCAGCCCATTCACTTTTTCGACCAAACCATTGCACTGTGGATAGTAGGGAGTAGAATGCTTGTGCTTGATTTTTAGCCTTTCCATTAGCTCCCCTACTAGGTTCGCCCTAAAACCAGGACTCTGATCAGAGATAATTTCCAAAGGTGTGCCAAACTTGCAACAAATATTTTCAAACACAAATTTTTCCACTTCTTGGGCTATGATCCTACTAGTTGCTGAAGCCTCTACCCACCTCGTCATGTAGTCTACTCCCATTATGATGTATTCCTTGCCAGATTGAGTTCGTGGGAGTGGCCCTATTGCATCAATCCCCCATTTCTCAAATGGGCCATATGTAGTTATGGGATTTTGTTCCTCATGCACTAGCTTTCTTGGTCCGCGGCCTTTTGGCAATTGTCACAAGTGCGGCACCAATGTTGCACATCTCGATGTAGACTAGGCCACACAAAACAGGCTTGGAGAATCTTCCTACTGGTTATTTCTTGAGCAAAATGTCCGCCACAAACCCCTTCATGGCAGCTCTTAATCACATATATAATCTCCTTTGCTGTTGGCACCCTTCTAAGCACTGCATCCTTTCCTTTGCAATACAACACATCATTTATCAAGCGGTATTTGGTGGCCTTAGTAGCTAGCCAACTTTTCTCACTTTTACTCATTTGTGTAGGTGCCTCACCATGCTCAAGAAAATAAAGCACATCTTGTCGTTGAAACTTACCCTGAAACAAGGGAAGCTTTACTGTAATGATTCCCACCATTACCTCTCTCAATTTTTCAACTGCTAGAGCATCTGCGTCGCCATTTGTGCGCCTTGGCACAAAATAGATTTGGGCTTTCTGTAGCTTTCTCATGAGAGTTTTAGCTTCCCTCATTTTCACTGCTAAGTTATCATTTTTACAAGCCCAGATTCCTTTCATTTGCTTAACAATTAGCATAGAATCCCCAAAAACATTAAGTCGAGTGACACCACGTGAGAGACACCACCTCAAACCTAAAAGCAAGGCTTGATATTCTGCCTCATTGTTAGAATGGACATCCTCCAAGCTGATACCTTCTCCATAAAGTTTGTCACCTTCGGGACTGAACACCACTATTCCTGGCCGCTCTGTCTTTAATACTCTTGTAGGCCCCATCGAAGTAGAGGGCATGGGCATTCTCCACTCTTGGCGGCTCCTCAAGAGGAGGTGTCTCCTCTTTTACCTTTCCCTTCTCCTTTTCCTTCTTTTGATGGCATCTATGGGTCAACAAATCAGCTAGGCAAGCTCGAGTAGGATCCTCCACCTTGAAGGTGTAGTCAAACTCTTGGAGTTGTATCACCCACTTAGCGATTCTTGCTGATACATCCATGTGTTGTAAGGCATAGGAAAAATACTCTTCTATCGTGATCACTGTGAATGGCCTAGGGAGAAGATAAGGACGAAACTTTCTTACAGCAAACCATCAGCTCGACCATCTTGTACCCTCGTTCTGATGTTGTCATTACTCTACTAGAAAAGTAAACCGGTCTCATTAGGCCAGTTTTAGCATCCTTTTGTATTAGTGCTACCCCTAGAGCATCTTCCCCAAAACTAGGATTGACAAAAAACTCATGATCCCAGTAAGGCTGTAAAATTATAGGAAGGGTGCTAAGAGCCTTCTTCACCTCGTGAAAGCACCTTTCGCTTTCGTCACTCCACAGGAGCTCCTCAGAGTGGGTTAACTATTGCAGTGGAAATATTAATTGGGAGAGGAGATGAATGAACCGCCCCATATATCGCACCTTCTAAATGAAAGAGGTTAGTTGCTTCATAGAAGATGGTGATGGCACCGCCAATATGGCCTTAACTTTGTTTGGATCTGCTTCAATGCCCCTCTCACTTACGACATGCCCTAACAAAGTTACATTGCTTTCACCAATGCGACACTTCTCATGGTTTAATTGCCCCCCCATTTGTGCAAGGCAATTGAAAGCTTCATCCACCTTTCCTAGATGTAAAGCCTTAGAACTATAAATACAAAAATCATCAATAAAGACCCTGATGGATTTCCCAAAATATGGCTGGAAGACATAATTCATGAATCGTTGGAAGGTAGCTGGGGCATTTGTTAATCCAAATGGCATTACTTTGTAAGAAAAACAACCCCAAGGTGTAATGAAGGTGGTCTTCTGTTGATCCTCCTCAGCTATTCGGATCTGGAAATAACCTGAATACCCATCACAAACAGTGTATCTCTCATGCCCGGCCACCTCGATGAGTATTTCATCCTGAAAGGGAAGAGGAAAGTGATCTCTCTTAGTTGCAGCATTTAGCGGCTTGTAATCCACACAAATCCTCCATTTTCCATTCTTCTTGGGTATCACCACCACAGGTGAAACCCACTCTAAGTCCCCTATTGGATAGATGAAGCCTGCCTTTAAAAGTCGTTGCACCTCAGTGGAGTAGAGCGTTTTGTTGAACTACTCCCAATCGTCGTAGTCGCTGCACCACTAGCCGTGCTCCCTCTTTTAGATTAATGTGATGTTGTACTGCTGTCACACCTGTGATGTGTTCATAATCAGAAATAAAAAGTGTAGAGTGTTTTATCACCACTTCCATGTAGGCTGCCTTCTCCTCAACTGATAGATCCTTAGCCAACATTTTTTCTAACCCCTCCTTCTCGACCTTTGGAAGCTGCTGCGGAATTTCACTACTAGAAGGCCCTTTTAATGTAATCCCCATCACTTCTAGAGAGCTTTCTTCCTCCTCATTAGAAGAATCTCCCTCTGTCATAGATGACCAACCCTCGCTAGAACTCCATTCATCAGCGGTGGTCTCTAATACAAGATCCTCCTGTCGGCCCTCCTTCATGTTGTAGATAGTGCTCTTCCATTTTTTATGCAGCCCCTTTTGTGGCCTTAGCTCTAAAGCCCCTATCTCCCAATCTTGTCTGGCTTTCATTCCCATTAGCCATGGTCACCCAAGAATGAGCGGATAGCCATCCCCCTTCACTGGCATCACATACATGTCAAGCTCCAATTGCACTCCACACACCTTTACCTTGACTTTGTTTATAACTTCCAAACAATTTACTACTACATTGTTAGCCATTTTGGCCCCAAATTTAGTAGTTTCATTTACCTCTAATCCCAAACGATGCATCAACTTTTCCGTCATGACACAAATCTCTGCACCTCCATCCACATATGTCTTTGACACTCTCTGCCCATTGATTTCGGCTTCCACTAGAGGCACAATATCTTTCATCTTTCTAGCCTGGATTGCATTCACATGTCTATTCTTCATGGGTCTAATGCTTACCATCTTTGACCATTGTCACCGCACAGTTGGAGATAGATGTAGTAATTGTGGCCATGAAATTTTTGGCCCTTGATTCCTTACATCAGCAAGCAAATCATAAGCTCTAGTACCTTTACCCAGAGAAAAATCATCTGGCTCAATGTGTCGGCATGAGCGAGCCCTCCTCTTTTTACTGTTGCATGTCTTTGCAGCCATTGATGACTCTGCCTCCTCTTCCATATTTTCAACCTCCTTTGGTGGTGTAGGCTCCATTCTCTCAATTCTCGGGGCTTTCTTCACCGGCCAACCTCTACTACTTTGGCCTTCCCTTTGACATCACTCTCATCTAAACTAATTATCCTAACATCATGATTCTCTGGTGGTTGGACAGGCAAGGGCGGCACCTCTACAAGTGGTCGAGAATGCTGGAGAACTTGAACCGGTGGTGGAGGCCCTGGATTCGGTGGAACAAACCTTTCCCTAGGTGGTTTCACTTGTTGTCCCCTCCTTCTTGGTTGGAACCCATTTCCTGGAAAACGCCTAGGATGAGGGCAAAAGTACATACCATGGCCAGTCTCCCCACAATTATAGCAAACATACTCTCTTTCTTGTCTCCTTGGACCTCGATTTCCTTCATTTATGAGGGGAGGGGGCCGCACTCCTTGCACCAAATTTAATGAAAGGCTTTCGAGTTGATTAGTAATGCGTTGTAGGAGCTATTGCTGTGGTATCTCCGGTTCAGGTGGGGCCTCTGCTATTTCTCTAGGCCTTGGCATGGTTAGTAAAATGTGCATGGGCTCAACTCCCCCCTTCAATTGGGCTTGATACTTCAATTTTCTATCTTTCTCCCTCGCATAAGTGACTGATTCTTCATAGGATGTGGGAAACTTTCCTTTGACCTTCTCCCTTAGTAGAGGATGGAGTCCGGCTAGAAAACAATCTTTCTTAAGGCAATCAGGTACTCTTTCTCCCTTGGCTAAAGATGCTATCCATTTATCCCACAATTTTATAAACATGCCTTCATAGGTTTGGTATTCCCCTGCTATGGTTTGGCGAAGATCTAAGAGTTGTCTCCAAATATCTTCAGGTGGCTCTGTATCTTGGTACTTGTGCATGAATGTGGTCTTGAGATTCTCCCAATTACCTCTTTTAGCCTCCGGGAGAGCTTGATACCACACTCGAGCATCACCCTTTAGAACTAAAGAGAAGGCCCGTACTTTGGTTGCTTCATCATCCCGGCCTGTGACTAGGAAGGCCATTTCTAAGTCATCCAAAAAGTCTAGAGCTTTCTCCCCTTTGTGCCCAAAAAAACTTGGAAATGCCATATCGCCTTAGTAGAGTATAAAGATGAAAACGTCTAGACTTAAGTTGTATTTTATAAGGGGAAGGATGAATGTGTTCATAGATGCATTGATTTCAGCAAGACATCTAGGCCCCAGTATGCTTCTAATAATGCCTTGGAATCTAAGCTTTGTGCTAGCTACAATATGCACAGTTTGCATAGCAAGTGGACGGATAGGTCCATACAACTCATTCTGATTCATGAGAAATATGCACAGTTTGCATAGCAAGTGGACGGATAGGTCCATACAACTCGTCCTGATTCATGAGAAACTATTATAATAGGATAAAGACATGTACATTGAAGGATGCATTGTAGTCTAGCATTGGGAAGATTATAGGTTCTGGTGATACAAGAATCTCCCTTAATCTTTCAGCCCCAAAGTACATGACAAGACGCTGCTGGAAGAAAATCTTCCTATTGATGCATACATTAACTGGGATGTTTTGTACAGAGTGGAAGGTGTAGAAATTCGGGCCATTGTTATTATTCATGAGTAGAGACTACTTAAGGGAGTAGAGGGAATGCACTTTCTTGAATTATGAAGGATTTTTCCCAGAGTGTTTCTTTTTGGAACCCACCAACTTTGCTATACGGAGAATTTGCTCACCAGTGATTGTTCTTGCCTTGGTGTGTCCATCCTCGGTGACATATATTTCATAAGGTGTGATGGCTACCTTTTCAACCACACCCAACATTTGAGCTAACAACAGTTGAAGGTAATCTCCATACTTTGCACTTCTACAAAACTCCACACCGTTCATGCATAGTTGTCCTCCTTTGATGTGGATTAGGCTAGAGAGAGAGAGGGATTTGATGATTTGGAGACGAGGACCTCTCGGAAGGGCTTTAACTTTGTTTGCAAAACACTCACCACAATTATGAGAACCTAGCAATTGATGGCAACATAATTTTTTCCGTTGTGAGATAATGGAATTTCTAAAGTGAACACCTTTTACCCGCATGCGTGCCGTCAATCCGATAGGCATACTTTCTTTCTTGAGCTTCTTTAGGAGACAATTCTGGGAGTCGTGGACTTCGACCAGCTTCAAAAATAGTTGGTGAAGGCGTTGAGGAAGAGCCACTTGGGGAATTTGTTGTAGAGGATGCACCACCATGTGTTGTATCATTCCACATAAGGAGGTAGAGAACTGTGGTTGAGAATGTCCTCAGTGGGGGCACCAAAAATGAGGGCTGAAATGATGAACGGGTCATCCAACCTCCAATCCTCACTAAGAGAACTAAAGAGGGGCACCACCTAGCCAAAGGGAGGATGGGATAGGACATCCCTTTTCTCAAAGAGAATCAAGAGAACCAAGACACAAATTTACAAGAGAGAATATATGTACTAGACACCATATTGGAATATAAGAGAGAGAGATGAGAGGAGAGGGAGACAAGAGGAGAAGAGGTAGAAGAAGCTTGCCATTATGCTATGTGGAATGAGAAGATGAGAAGAGAGGGAGATAATAGGAGAAGAGGTAGAGGAAGCTTGCCATTATACTACATAATAAAAGAACTTACTCATAGCTTACCTCAAAGAGATGAGGATATTCTAGAATGCACTCATGGACTTGTCATTGTCCTTCCTCCCCCTCTCTCCCCTTCATTCTCCATGGGCTCTTTGTATAGCCTCCATGAGGGATTAGATTAAGCTAGTCTTCTTGATTAATATAATCTTAGATGATGTATGGCATCTTTGAAAATATGAAGAGTAGTGGATGGGACAAGTCCCCACATTGGTCATCATGCAAGAAGCCAAGGGTGGTGGTAGACAAAATAGAGAAATTGAGCTAGATTACAAGAGGTGGGTGCCCAAAGCACATTATTATAATATATTTACAAGAAGGACAAAGTGGAAAGTTGGTGTGGTGAAAGAGAGTAGAAAATTGCATGTAGCCAGCAGTCTGCGCCTTCGTAACTTCAAATCTGTGAGGAATTTGAAAAAAGTTTCTTCTGCAACTTTGTTGACCAGGTCGAAACCAATCGGGCATCGCTGGAATTTTCTTGAAATTCACTTTTTCTTGGGAGTTATTGAGATTATAAAAAATGGCTTTCAAAAGCCGCTTTGACTTTAGTCCCCCATATGTATATAAATACATATAAGCATGTGACAAAAGGGTTACATGGTTGTAAGCTTTTGTGCAAGATCCAAATGACACCATGATGTGGATATTGACTTGTGTGCTAGGGTGAGGTGTCCTCTAATGATGGTGATAGATTCCAAATCTTAGTGATGTAGACGAAGCCCATGTGTAGTTGGAGGCTAGTCCTTTGAAAAATCTATGCATTCACTCAACTTCTAGGTGTAATCCATTTTCATCTTCACTAAGATAACCATCCCTTTTACCGTTTACATTGACATGCCTTCTAAGAACTCGTTCCCCCCATTTGCTAGAGTTATCGTAATCGAGAAGCAATATAGCATACCTAGTGCTTGAAGAGTAAACCCAAAGTGATATGGTAAGCTTTTGATAGGGGCTTTGGCCAAAATTTTGTGGTAATAATCCGGGTTGTAAAAAACCCGGATCAATACGTATCAGTGATCCAATTCTCTTCTTCATATTTTTGTTTCATACTTCTATCAAGAGAATGCTTGTTCTTCTCTCAGGCATTATAACCTACACATTAGATGTAAAGAAGTATGTATTAACACCTAAATAATAAGCATTTTAAGTCTGTCTAGTAATCACCAATATGCCATACAAATCAACATGGCATTAAGTGATGTTTATACTTTTGTAAATAGACATAAACATCGATATCGAAACGCATGTGGATATATACATCAACAAAAAATATAGATTTAATTTCAAGGCATCACTTTAATCATACCATTTAAATGAAATATAATGAAAAGAATAGCACAAGAATACTCAGAGAATTTCGCCAAAATAAATTTTATTATAATGAAGAGGAGTCTGATTTGACTCAATACATTGTATGAAATGTGGGTGTTATAGAGTAGTTGTTACAAGGATAGCAGCCACATGGCATGTAGATCTTAATAGGCACATTCGTATAACAAAACGTGCATCAAAATCACAGCTCCTTCTCTATTGCTAGGAACCCAAATCTGATGGTTCCCTTGGCTCCAAAAGGGGGGTAAAACCCTAGGACACCTGATCACGAATCTCTCAGATCACTCCTTCTTCTTCTTTCAGTTCAAAGTGTAGTTTTTAGCCTATTTACAGCAATCGCGACCCTCATGATTTCGTCGATTTGACTTTTTTTATGAAAATCCCATAACTGATTGAAAAAGCAACTAGCTTTTTGCATGCCATCCTAATCTAGAAGCTTTTCCAAAATTTTCAGATTTTTACAATAAATAATATCAAAAATAGGCTAAATTTATCCAAAAATCTAGTATTTTTAAATAATCCATGCAACTCACACTAATACTAATGACTCACATCACATTGACTCTCTTGATTAATAAGAAGTCAGATGATGATACATAGCATGCTTTTTCACACTGTGTCTGCATAGCATGACGACAACGGTACATTCTTAGTAGCCCATCAAGAGATGACCTAGAAAGCGCCGTTCAAGATTTTGATAAACCCCTCGGAGTTTGCTAACTAGGCTTGCTTGAGTCTACCCCACAGTGGAAGTTTTGGCCACTCCCACGAGGATCGACCTCATTTTTTCTAGTCAAATCTATTACTAGTGAAAAATTAGTATTAGTGGATTCTAAAGTGATGCGAGTCAAAGGCTTTCTCATTTCTAATGGTCCATCAAGTTCAAGTTTTATTCCTTCTTAGGAAAGATCTCGGATTATGAGACCACCCAGCCATAGGTCTGGATCCATTAGGGGTTCATTCTCCCGCTTTCTTCGAGAGAGCAGTTTTAGCACAGGGGATTCACTAGTAGCAATAAGGAGACGTCACCTGTGTGCAAGAAATATATGAAAATACCCCTTATCTACCCCCTATTTATGGGACCTTACCTTATAAAATGTACATTCCTTCCCTTAAATAACCCCCTCCCTTACACTCATGTGGCACCATACAGTAAACCCTAGTCGACCCCCCCGGGAGTTTTAGTTATCTAACTACCTACCACTTAGGTTCAACATTAAAAAAAACCTTCTTTGAATTATCTCCTGATACAAATTTGTTACACATCTTTAATTCATGACACAAAAATAGAGTAAAGCAATTTCTTCTTAATACTTCCTTTCATTAAAAAATGACATTCACAATGTTTTCTGTTCAAAGTATTATTCTCTCAAAGTTTTGTTCCCTAACTAGTATTGGAACTTCCAAGACAAAGTCTCCAAATCGAAGGGTAATTGGTAGTTTGTAAGAGCTTAAGGAGTTTGTGACCAGAGCCCCTTAGTACCCTCGCCTCCTCCTACCGACTAGAGTTCCTATGGGAGCTTTCGCTCAACCGCCAAGACCCTTGGACCGCTTATTGTTTCAAGCGTTCCAAGCCGAGCACTAATGGATACCTCTCACATAGCCGATGCACCATCCATATTTACGGGTGTAGTGAGCTTACCTCCATGCCGTTCGAGTTACCTCCTCTCCCGCGCACTCCGGTAGCTCCACGTTCCAAGTGCAAGCTTCAAGCAAGCTCCATCCTCAAGCTCCACGCTCCAAGATCCATTGCCACGAGCAAGACAAGAGAAGAGAAGAGAAGAGAAGAAGAGAGGAGAAGATGGAGAGCTTCTCCTCCTCGGTCCCTCACCCTCACACACTCACTCCCTCACACTCTCACACTCCCTCTCTCAAGCACAAGCTCAAGCAAGCAAGAACAAGAAGAAGAAGAAGAAGAAGAAGAGAGCTACTTTTGGCCACACACAAGAATGAGCTTCTCATTCACTTTTCAACTTTAATTACAAAACCCTAAATCCCTTTTGGGCGGTCATCCCCTTTTTCCCTTTTTTACATGGCCGGCCGTAGCCTAGGCCCTTTTTCCCATTGTCCTTCTATCTTCCTAGCTTCCTTTCCACCGCCCGTCTACATTTACAATTTGCACGGGTGAGAGCCCATGGGTGAGAGCCCGGCGCTCCTTGAATTAAACCATGATGCGCTTGCACTCTTTTACAAAAGTTTTGACTTGCGCTTTTCCTTGTGCTCATTTCTCCCTTATTTAGGACTCTTCTCCTTGTGTGTCTTTGTCTTCTGTTTCTCTTTTCCTTAGCCTTTGTATTTATCTTCTGCTTTAGCTTTTCTGGATTTTCCACCTTCGTTCGTTTAAGGGTTAACATTACCCCCCTCCTAGACGAGTGCCAGTCCCATGGCACTCACCATCGTAGGTAGCAGGCTATATCATGCACCGAAGATGTGGGTGACAAGGACGCTTGTGGTTTCCATAGAGGAGTGTTGGTGGTGGTGTGGAAGAAGGTCCTGGGGGGCCTGTTGGTGGCCAAGGTGGCTGGTGGAAGGTTGTTGGAGTTGGTGGTAGGGCTATTCTGTGTGGGGATTGCATTGATGGCCAGCACAAGTGTTGGTTTGTTGGGGATTCTGCACATGAGGATTCTTTGCAGGCTCGTCGAATGGTAAGGGATAAGCATTCAGAGTTAGGTGTTGATGAAGAGTGAACGACACTTTCGTTGGAGTCTTCAACACCTGCAATTGAAAACGTCTCATGTGGTCTCTTCCTAAGGGTAGTGCTAGTCTTCTCTATTGTGCACAAGACATAGTGCAATTAGTTTGGGAGATAGGTCGAACTCTAAGCAAGCTGAGAGCATTGTCTTGCACTTGAGGACCCAAACTGTGTATATAGTTTGATGCAGGTATTATGTGAGTGCTTGTGCATACTTAGATATTACTTCGTTAGAAGATTATCGGCCTGGTTCCTTGTATAGCAATGGGTCAGTGAAGCAAGGGGCTAAGTTGATGGAAAATTTTGTTGATGAAGATGGGGAGTACACTTGAAGATTGCTTGAGACATCATTATGGTCTTGTCAAGACCATGTAGCATAATTGAGCTCCTTGATGTCTAGCTCTTGGTAGCTAGTGACTACTTTTTGTGCTTGAAAAGTATGGTGTACTTTTCCATTGTCTTCCATGCCTTGCTTACCACTGTTGATTGTAATGGCATTGAGATGGAGTGCAAAAGGAATGGCAAGTGGTTCAGGGTGACAGGTCTAACCATTGGCGAGGCGAGCTCCCTAGGTATGTCCTGCCCTTGACATGCCCTGAACAATTGTGGGGGATGTACAAAGGGCTAGGGAATTAGGGACGAAGCCAGCCGACCAAGGTCACTGGACGTACCTAATTTGAGGACCCCTAGGTGTGGTGCTGTGATCGTGCGCGTTTTTTTTTCTTTTTTTTCATTTTTTTCCTTTTCTTTTTCTTTTTCTTTCTTTCTTTCTTTCTTTCTTTCTTTTTCTTTTCTTTTCTTTCTTCCTTTTTTTGTTTGTTTTTTCTTTTTTTTTGTGGGAAAAGTGAATACAATCAATGCCATACATTGAAGCTGTTAGCCTTTCATTTGGATTGAGAAATGTTGGGATTCAAAGGCTATGAAGAATGGATATTACATAGATGATTGTGTCACCAGCCTTGATGCTAGAGGAACTATTGTTGAGATGAAGAGATACACTAGAGATTTGCAATCCTCTTTGTAACATGTGAGAGATTGAACAATTGAGGTAGCACTTGGAGTGAGCTGTGCATGGACAAGGGCAGAGCATCTTGCGAATTGAATCTTGAATGATGAAGAGACGTTCGCCCTTGTTGATAGCGTGGCTCCTGCCTAAACAGAGAGTTTGGCCAAGAAGGAGGAGGTAATCGATGATTATGCTTTGGCCATGCTCAGTTGCAATATGTGCTTTTTCTGTAGAGGTGTCCTTGGGTTCTCATCTAGTGGCGTTTCCGTCATGGCTTTTGTTTCTTGGTATTCCTATCACTTTCTCCATAATGGTTCTTTGTGGGGTTGGTGGTCTTGTGGTGACTTGGATATTAAACGCTTCTAAACATTGACCTGTATCATTATTAATGAGAGGTAACGGGAATGTGTACAAGTGGGGATCTTGCCCCTTTACTCATCAAAAAACAAAATGTTCTAGCATGTTGACTTGTCAAGCTACTTGTACATCATAGGGGTTTAGTCGATAGGTACGAGGCGGGGTGAGTCCGGTTGGCTAGGCGACCGGGGTGGTGCTAGTGCGGGACTCCCGTGGAGGCTGGGCAGGGAACATGTCGGCCGGGACATGAATCGTGTAGTCCCGGGCTGCTACCGTTTCCAGAATGTCTTTAAACAATTCATTAAATTTTGCCCTATCCCTAGCTGCTTTGTCACTTTGTGAGCACTTGGTGCCCGAGCGTGCATTGGGGGTTTGTGCAACTGGCGTTGCCACATTTTGTGTGCCTCCCAGAGCGTCCGCTCCCCTAGCCTGCAGATTCTTCGGCCTTCGTCCAGGGAGGTATCACTTGGGGCCGCATTTCTTGGCGTACCTTTTAAGAGTGGGCACGTAGCGCACCGGCGGAGGGGCTTGTGCTGCATGTTCCTGTCGGCTGCGAAGAGAGTCCTTGCAAGCTAGCTACCCTTGGTTCTCCATGCTTTCCCTGCAGGGGGACCTGTAAGATGCGAATCAAGGATTAGGATTTGTTACATGATAAGACCATTCATATGTAAGGGATTACAGTGCGGGTTATCAAGCACATAGGACAAGAAGGGAAGGGGTAGGACATGCAGTGCTTGTTGTAGAGAGGTGGCCCCCGTGATGCATATTTAGCCTCCTGCCATTAGTAGATCTTGGTTCATGCTGAGTTACGTTTGTTGGCGGTCATGAATTTAGGCAGGGCTCAGCCTTGGAAGGATAGATCGTGAAGGGAAGAAGGTGTATGGAAAAAGGGGCTGCACCCCATCTACACCATCAGAGTTGTTGGTCAAGGCTTCCTATGGCAGTAATGTGGGTTGCATGCCCTTCACTTGGAGGTGGGGATGGTCACACGGCTTTTAAATGTGTGATGAGAGGAGGGCTTGAGGAACTTAGCCTGTCAGACCCAACTCTTCTCCATGCGCTTGACTATCATTGCTTGTGTGTGTTGATATTGTTTATATACAGTGATACAAAAATCAGTGTTTATTTAAATACATATTTATGAATCCATGTCACTTTACGAGGATAAGAACCAATTGTAGAACTCAGGATTGTATTGGAGCGTGGCACATGCATCTAGTATTCGTGGCAGCTTACTTAATACTGATAGATATTTTGCCACATCGAGTAGCATGGAACCTTGCCTGAGTCTATTGGCTATATGTAACTCCTCCTCAGTGAGAACCTTATCAAACAGAGCATTCTCTTGGCTAGTTCCAGCTAAGTCCATACCTCGAATGGCAGTCAGCACTCGAAGGGAAGTTGGTGCCACATAGGTTGGGTCTCTTTGAGACCGCCATTTGGCCAATCGCTCCTCTGAGACTGTCATGATCTAAGCCCCTAGTTCGGCCATTACAATGCAGCTTTCGCACCAACGCTGCTCAAACTGACTCTGGCGTGCTGACAGTCGCTTTAGTTGCTCTATGTCTACGAGATTCGGTCGACATAGCACTTCATTGAACGTGATGGTTAAGCGCAGTTCATCTGCCTCCTCGTCAAAGATGAGTCGCATGCGTTCATGCAGGAGCCTGTCGTAGTGCTTGTCAAGATGTTCTTGCTCTTCCCAGGATAGAGGAAAGGACAAGTAATCTCCAAGCTGCTCCTTGGGGATTGTGCCCATGTCCGCAAGGACGTAGACACGTGCGACCACTTTGAGCTTAGCATCCAAATTAGTTAAGCATTCTGTGATACTTCTATGTTCAACAAGGGCTTGCTCGGTTGCTATCTCATGCAAGGTTCTAGGAGTTTCCTTAGGCTTTAGCATAGCTGGAGGCTCAGGCCTAAATGAGCAAAATTGGTCAACGCCAGGATTTCTTATGCTCTTGGGGTTCTCACGTTTCTCCTGAGGTTTTGTTGCTCTTTTTTCATGGTTCTTCTCGGATGTGACTGGTATGGATTTGTCACCCTATTGTGATGACGTTGTATCCACTCTTGATTGGTCAATGCAAGTTCTATTGTCAGTGGATAGAGTGTTGCAAGCAACTATTGATGGTAACAACTGCTTTGATTTTTCAAAACACATGAATGTGTCTGAGGTTTCACCGCTATTAGGAAAGGCATTAATGGGTTCATTGGTGGATTGACTCGATGCGTTATTCATTGGCTCTCCGGCGCTCTTCGTCTCAATGTTCTTGGGGTCCACAACCACCTGTGATTGTTGTTGTCTTTGTTGCTTTCTCCTCTTTTTTTTGGTCAGTGTAGGTGCATCTAATGGCTCAAGACCTTCGGCTAGGTCGACCGCTGATGTGCTTGGTTGGGCCTCAGCATTTCCCTTCTCTAGTGTGTCCTCATGGGACACAGTCGTGGCCTGCTGAATAGCCTTACCAAGCTGTGAGGGCACAACTCTCTCCCTTTTCAGGGAGTCTAGATCTTCAGCCAACTCCCTTGCGTGTAACTCCTCCAACCTAGGCTTTACACACTTTGAAAGTGCTGGAGTTGTTGAGGAAGTTGGTTGTGACACCTCCTCTACATGTAAATTTCTAAGGACACGTTCCACAAGGGGCATTGTCACGGCCAAGGGCTGTGACTGCTGTGATCCCTGATTGGAAGTAGTAGCAACTAGTTCAGTGGATTGGCTACCCTTGGTGGATTGTGGTGTCAAGTCCCTAGGGCGATCAGAAGTGGTTGTGTCTTTTGTTGGCCTTTGAGCACTCATTTGTGTAGATTGAACATGATCTAGTCGCATTAGGTGCCTTATCCTTGGGTCGAGAGCTACAGATGGCATTATGTCCCACCTCTTTGACGGTTGGAAGCTTAGATGGAGATAGAGATTGGAATTGAGCAGTCGCCCTTGACAACTGCTATAGTGCTTCCTGTGTCTATTTGGGAGAAGAGGGCGTAGGAGATCTAGGACTCCTAGGTGGATGTGGCACTAGCTGAATGATTTTCTCAAGGCTATTAGATGATTGTGCCATTTGCTTTGTTGAGCGAGTAGCCTTGCCATGAGCAATGTTGTGCCTATGATGTTTGTTCTCCCCTTGGGAAATCAAAGGCTCATTGGGCACTAATGGCTTTTGTGCACGCTCAATGGTTACATATGACATCTGCTTATTAAGCATGCTAGGTTGAGGCTCTTTCTTTCGAACACTCATGTTTGGTTTCTTACCTCAAGACCTAGAGTTTCTCTTAGATTTCCTCTTGTGCTTCGTTGCTTTTGATGCACTCTAGCCTTCAGTCGACCAGGGAGGTTTAGCAAGGGGTTTTGGCACCCAAATCCATCGGTTGCCTGCATAATACCCTTGAGCCTGAAGCAACACCTTGGATATCCATCGTGCCGTTGTGCTGGCTCTCCATCGACACCTCCATCTATAAGGCTTGGGATTCTTTTGGGGTCTTCTACAATATTTGTAAGTCCAAAGCCCATCCTTGGCATTGTCTCTTGACCTTTTTGTTTCAAGCATAGCCTCACTCATCACTGGTCCTCGTTGTTCGACCTGTGCTTGTATCAACTCTTCCAACAAGTCCTTGCCCTCGTTAGTAGGCTTGACTGTTATGTCAGCACCTTCCTTGCCTTTCCCTTGAGGTTTGATGAGGTCACCCTTGCTAAAGGTTGTGACTATCCTCACACCCGGTAGTGTCAAGTGTATCCTCTGTGCTACATAGTCAGCCTCACACTTGGTCGCCCTTTTGAAGGGTCTTCCTAGGAGGGTTTCTTTCCCGCAGCTAGCACTATTTGGAGGAACATAAAATAGGATAGGCAAGCTTTCTGTTTCAATTGTCGCAAGGATTTTACGCTTCCCTATGAGTGCTTGTGGGTGTCCCCCATAAGGGCTAAGAGTTGCACTAGTCGATGTCAGCTCTGGTTGGCCTAGTAAGGTCCATGATTCATAGGTCAAGATATTAAAATCTGCTCCTTCATCAATTAGAGCATCAATAGTATGCTCTCTTTTTGCGGTGAGTTTGACCCTAAGATAAGCACGTGGTACTATGTCTTCATCTTTCGGGTCCTGGCTTGTAAATTTAAGCCTTCTGAGAGATGCCCTTGAGTCCCCACTTGCATGACCAGACGTGGATTCTCCACCAATGTCTTGGGTTGCCTGTGTAGTGTTGCTCAAGGTACATCTCTTGTCAAGAGTGTCATGTCTAGTCATCTTGGCATTTGTAGCTTGCTAATGTTGCATTTCGCTCTGACTAGACATGGTATGAACACAATGTACATGTGTTCTTGTGGTGTGGCCTTTTTGCCCAGGATGGCTAGATTGGCCCATTGAGGTTCTAGGGTCTCTGTTTCTCTCTGTCTGGGTATGGGCTTTTGGTTGCTCTTTTGCAAGTGAGAATCCATGCTTGTGTAGAGCCATTACTACACTAGGGCCTAATTTGGAGGACCTGTCACGACGCGTGTTTTCTCTCCAACCTACTTGGGGGAGGTGCAGAGGGAGCCCCCTCTGCGGGGGTCCAGGGGGGGCAATCCCCCCGGCCCGCAGGGCCGTTACAGTAAAAGCCATACACAATTTGGAGGACCATTTATAGACAAATTTTGAACTAAGTGCTCTAAATTTTAGCCCAGTGATGGATCTATCATGTGCCTTTAGCTCTAGGTAGCCTTTGGGGTCAATCTCGGGATTTAGATGTGTCAAAATTTGTGTTCTAGATACCTGTCCAATTTTGACACTTTTTTGTCCAATTCTCAGATGTCCAATTTTTAGGAGTCCGATTATCACAATCGGACATCCGATTTTGGGTTGGTCCGATTGGCCTAGTGGTCCGATTTTGGTCACGTTCGATTCTAGGACTCGGATCAAAAAAGTGGTCCAATTCTCAAAGTGGTCCGATTCCGGGAATCGGATCGGACAAGGTGGTCTGATTCTAGTAGTTGGACGCGGTCCGATTCTGGACTGGTCTGGTCTGAGTGGTTTGATCGGAGGGTGGTCCGAGCGTCTGATTTTCAAAATTGGACAGATTGGTCCGAGTGGTTCGAGTTCCAAAATCGGACAGGCTGGTCCAAGTGGTCTGATCGGACAAGATGGTCCGAGCATCCGATTATGGACCGGTCCGAGTGGTCCGAGTCTGGATGTTCGAGTATGGACTCGTCCAATTTTGGGACTCGGACGACCTGGTCCAACTACGTGGCCGACGGCCCGCGAGTTGCACACGATGCCTCTAGACTGACGTCTACTACACCGAATCGTCCAGCACCTTCCAGATAGGTGCGAGACACTACAAGGGAATGCCAGACATGCTTGGAACCACTATGGTGCTCGAATCGAATGGCACTCCAAGGATCTGTGCCCCTATTTTCCTATTTTAGCCTATTATACAGCAACAGAGAACCCTACTGTTTGTTTCTTTTTCTTTGTTTTTCCTATCCTAAATGCATCCAAAACACAAAGTTAATACCTACACTACTCCATCTCATAACATAAATCTCAAAAAATTAAAAAACCTACTTGCCAAGGAGATCGAATACCATCTTCAACCCCCTCACTTCCTACTTATCTCAAGCACCAGTTCGGGGGAAACCCCTTACTTTGATGCTCGATTCGAAGCGCGCAAGCGCTCAAGGCTTGAATCCGTTGGTCCCGGCAACGGAACCAAAATGTGGAGCTTTCGCTCAACCGCCAAGACCCTCGGACCGCTTATTGTTTCAAGCGTTCCAAGCCGAGCACTAATGGCTACCTCTCACATAGCCGATGCGCCATCCATATCTACGGGTGTAGTGAGCTTACCTCCATGCCGTTCGAGTTACCTCCTCTCCCGCGCACTCCGGTAGCTCCACGATCCAAGTGCAAGCTTCAAGCAAGCTCCATCCTCAAGCTCCACACTCCAAGCTCCATTGTCGCAAGCAAGACAAGAGAAGAGAAGAGAAGAGAAGAAGAGAGGAGAAGATGGAGAGCTTCTCCATCTTGGTCCCTTACCCTCACACACTCACTCCCTCACACTCTCACACTCCCTCTCCCAAGCACAAGCTCAAGCAAGCAAGAACAAGAAGAAGAAGAAGAAGAAGAAGAGAGGTACTTTTGGCCACACACAAGAATGAGCTTCTCATTCACTTTTCAACTTTATATACAAAACCCTTAATCCCTTTCGGGCGGTCATCCCCTTTTCCCCTTTTTTACATGGCCGACCGTAGCCTAGGCCCTTTTTCCCATTGTCCTTCTATCTTCCTAGCTTCCTTTCCACCGCCTGTCTAAATTTACAATTTGCACGGGCGCTCCTTGAATTAAACCATGATGCGCTTGCGCTCTTTTACAAAAGTTTTGACTTGCGCTTTTCCTTGTGCACCTTTCTCCCTTATTTAGGACTCTTCTCCTTGTATGTCTTTGTCTTCCATTTCTCTTTGCCTTGGCCTTTGTCTTTGTCTTCTGCTTTAGCTTTTTCGGATTTTCCACCTTCGTTCGTTTAAGGGTTAACAGTTCCCTATGACAAGACCTTTCCATCATGATTGGTCTATTCTCACTAACATGAAACAAAAGAGAAAAAACCCCTTAGAGTAGATGTAATTCACATTGGCCTTGGGGAGGTCTAGCACCATTAGAAACATTGCCTCAATTTCCATTCTGTGCTCACTGGAATACTATCACAATCGGTGATCTGTACTCAGTCATCCATCTTTTAGCCTGATAATTTTAGAAAAGATCAGTACCTAGCTTGCAATGACAAACATCTTTATTTCTAATGCATTATACTTAAACTTATAACATGTTTGTTTCTAAGACAAAGCTTTTCTTTCCAAAATTTAATAATATCGAGAAAATTTAGCATAAGTGAAAAAATTAGCGTAAGTGGCAATACTTAATAACATCGAGAAAAGTCAGCATAAGTTGGCAAAATAACTTTGAGACAAATCACCATAAGTGGCAATATAACTTCAAGACACATCAACATAAGTGGCCATGGTCCCTAATTGTGAGATCAAAAAAAAGCTTGGGGAAAATTAGTTTGATGGAATTTGATTTGGGGGAGAAACGATCACCAAGATTTTTGAGAAATCAAGAAGAGTCTTGATTCCATAGGGGAATAGGATTGAAGGGATGGAGTAATTGAATTTGAGAGCTCGCAGAGTATCCTCCTTGTCTTTTTTACATTCTCTTCTTACCAGATCGACATCGTCTTCTTCTTTTCTTTCATTAACTTAAGCTTTTTTAAGCTTCTAAAGCTTAAATCATTTGTGACTTTTTTGACTTGCCAAGTTTAAAATGTGTTGGGTTAATATTTGACTTATGGATCTTAACTCTCGTTCATGTGATCACTTCCGTGTGACAGATGATTACAGTCTTGTTAATCTAGAAAACTGTCGGGTTATGATCCTTGGGTCTTTTTGCTCGAGGTCTTCTCTCTTTAATGATTTTAGAGTTTTTCAAGTTCATTCTGCGAGAAGCTGGGAAGATTTTAAATCAAAGTTGGAATATCACATCCTCTCCCCCTTTGAGGAATCGAGATGTCCTCATCTTGAATGAAACTAGGGATATTGGTTACATAGTGACTCATGGTCAATCCAAGTGGCATCCTCTTCAGGATAGTCTTTCCACTATACAAGATACCCTCTGAGGGTTTTGTTTCTTAGGGTCTTCTCCCACATGTGAAGTGTTTTTTCTGGTTGAAGATCGAGGACCCCTTAACTTGGCAGTACAATTTGTTTGTCATTTAGTACATAATCTGGGTTAGGAACATATGCTTTCAATAGACTGACATGAAATACATTATATACTTCCAAGTTATTAGGGAGTTGTAGCTTGTAGGCATTTGGTCCTAGACACTTTAGCACCTTATGTGGCCCACAATAGTTGGGATTTAGCTTCTTGAATTCCCTCAAGGATAATGAACTTTTCTTTGAGAAAACTCGAAAGAAAACCATGTCACCTTCTTTGCAATAGTCATTTGAATACTTTGATAGTATGATGCATTGTAGGCAAATTAAGCTAAGGGTAGGTATTGGATCCACCGTTTGGGTTTCCTATTACAATAAGCCCTTAGTACATTCTCAATAACTTGGTTGACCTGCTCTATTTGACCATCAGTTTGAGGATGGTAAGTAGTACTAAAGCAGAGTTGGGTTCCTAGAGCTTCAAACAAACTCTTCCAAAAGTTTGAGGTGAGGAGAGAATCACGATCACTGATGATTCTTTGGCATAATCCATGTAACCTAAAATTTTCCTTAATGAAAAGCCTAGCAATATCAAAAGCCTTGTAATTGGGTTTTACAGGATTAAGGTGTGTAACTTTGTTAGCATATCAACAACTACCATTATGGAGTTATATCCTCCTTGTACTAGGGGTAATCCAACTATGAAGTCCATGCTGATATACTCCCATTTCATTTTAGGGATGTCAAGTGGCTGGAGCTTCCTTGGAAACTTGACATGCTCGGCCTTAATTCGTTGACAATTTAGGCATTTGGTGACATACTTGAGTACATCACCCTTGACTCTTGCCCAGTAGAAGCTTCTTCTGACTATATTAAGAGTTGGGTTCCTAGATCTTTGAACAAACACTTTCAAAATTTTGAGGAGAAGAGAGAATTGCAGTTGCTGATGATTCTTTGGGGTAATCCATGTGACCTAAAAATTTCCTGAATGAAAAGAAGTACTGAAGTAGAGTTGGGTTCCTAGAGCTTCGAACAAACTCTTCCAAAATTTTGAGGTGAAGAGAGAATCAGAGTCTCTAATGATTATTTGGGGTAATCCATGTAACCTGAAAATTTCCTTAATGAAAATCTTGGAGATATTGGAAGTCTTATACTTGGTTTTTATAGGAATAAAGTGTGTAACTTTTGTTAGCATATCAATGACTACCATTTTGGAATTATATTCTCCTTGTACTAGGGGTGTCCATACTAATAAACTCTCATTTTGAGGGATGTCAAGTGGCTGGAGCTTCCTCGGCAACTTCAGATTCTCGTTGGCAATTTAGACATTTAGTGACATACTTGAGTACATCACCCTTGAGTCTTTCCTAGTAGAAGATTCTTCTGATTGTATTTAAAGTCTTAGCATATGTCATGAAAGAAGCTGAGAGGAGAGAGAAGAAGAGTTGAGGAGAGAGAAAGAGAGCAAGAAGAAGAAGGAAGAAGACTAGAAGAAGAGAGAGACAGAGAGAAAAGAGGAGAGAATGAATGAGGAAGCCATGGAAGCTGGAGATGAAGATGAAGAGTATGATTTTGATAGTAATTGGTTGCCCTAATCTAGGGCTCTTATACCCTAAATACACCAGTCAATGTGATGGGTATCTAAACCCTAGTCAGTGTGTATCCCACTTGTTACAATCCATCCCCAATCGGAAGGTTTTTGCCCTAAAAAACAAGGAGAAATAGAGGGGAGGGATGGGTGGGATAAGGGAGGGTTTCATAGTACTACTCAGAGCCCTTTGACAATGAAAATTAGGTGTGGGGAGACTAGGGACAGCATGCAGTCCAGGACCGGCCTGCTGAAGTAAACAGGTCATAACTTTTGATAGGCTGCTCCAAATAGGGTGTACCACATGTCGAAACAGAGCTTATGACGAGTACTTTCAGCCTATGTAGAATGTACATTCATCTGATTTGAGTAAGTACAAATTTTTTCTAAAATAGCGTGCAGTCTGCGGGTAGAAGATGGTCCATTTGGGGCATGACCATCTAGTCTTCCAGTCGTTGGGCCTCACGGAGGTAGGAAATTCATTAAGGATGGTTGCTGGGCACCAAGAGCCTTCTTCCAAGGGTAGGCCTTGCCATTTAATGAGATATTATTTGATGGATTGGGATCGTAAGTGCTTATTTCATTGCCCAATGATTGCTTCAAGGATATATTGAGTGATGCCCTCTTCATCTATGGGGGGAAGTTCCTCCACATAGTCCACTGAGGAGCCTACAAAGGGTTTCAAGTGGCTGACATGAAACACATTGTGGATTTTGGTGGTAGGGGGAAGTTCTAAGCGGTAGGCCAAGTCACCAACTCTCTTCACGATCCGGTATGGGCCATAGAAGCAGTGGGCCAGCTTGTTACTACTCCCCTCTTTGAGAGTTGAGTAGCAGGACTTACACACTTTCAAAAGGACTAATTCCCCTTCTTGGAATTCCAAATGCCTTTTGTTTTTCATCAGCATAGAGTTTCATGTGTGTTTGGGCCTTTTGAAGGTTCATTTTGTATTGCTAAAGTAAAGCTTGCATGTGATCCAATTCAGCCTGACTCTAAGGATTGATCTTATCATTAAATAAGATTGTGGGGAGGGGAATCTTATACCCATATAAGGCCTCAAAAGGGAAAAACTCCAATGCTAGAGTGTATGGAGTTATTATAGGTGAACTCATCCAAGTGAAGCCATGTATCCCAACTGTGCTGAACATCATGGCAAAAGTGCCTCAAATATGTCTCAAGCCATTTGTTCACTCTTTTAGTCTAGCCATCACTCTGAGGGTGGTATACAGTGGATGGAGCAAGCTTGGTCCCCATGAAGGTAAAAACTGTCTGCCAAAAATTACTCATAAACTTTGCATTCTGATCATGTACTATGACCTGTGGCAAGCCATACAACTTGAAGACATTTTTCATAAACTGAGTGGCCACCTAGGAGGCAGTGTATTGGATTTTAGTGGGGATAAAGTAGGCAGCTTCTATGAGGTGATCAATGACCACATAGAGACTGCCTCCACCCTTTCTTAGTTAGCAATACTAATCTAGCCCAAGCAGACTAGCACAAC